>NC_087063.1:72727298-72826459 GCF_963678635.1 Symsagittifera roscoffensis | reverse complement strand
CCTACCTTGCGATTTTACTAATATGAAGGCTAACTTTTCTATCAATCAGTAGTCATGGATTCTTTTACTATTGAGCTAATTTCTAATGCTTCTTTTAATTGCTATCCGAATATAATTCTTAAGTCCTTTTACAACTCTGCTATCGGAACAAATACATCTTAAAGGAGAATGCGAGGTAACTATTTCAGAATTATCGTACTTTTCATTGTACCAAAACGTTACTGAAGGAAAGTTTACTTTCAAAAATGCGAGAGAAAGATCTGAGGAAAAAAGAAAGATTGAACCGATTGTATCCAAGTATTATTGATATAGTTGTAGCCATGAGTGACAAAGTTCAAAAACCTCTGGGTGAACAAAAAAATAACGCATTTATGTATCAGTGGATAAAATTACACAAAAAAAACACATTGATTTACGTGAGGATTAATCAGTGTTTATCAGTCAAAGCGCCAATTTGAGTCATATTTTTGGTTGTGATTTAGGACAAAATCAGACAGGGTCTTTAATGAGTGGTGGAAAAGGACAGTTTTTAGTATTCTCACGACATTATAAGATTACATTCCCTGATGATAAATAGTGATTATATAGAAAATATCATAGTAGGTGATACAAAAAGTCTTTCCTTCGTTGTATTTCTTTCAATTCCAAAGTAAGCAATGGAGACATAATAGCAACAGGACAGTAGACGAATTATCAGTTCTTTACAGATCTACGATTTAAAAAGTTATCAAAAATTATTTCCATATTATAAAAATAAAAATTAGAGATACTACTTTAATGGACGTGCAAGACAGCGTGGAAGAAGTTTTGGTGTTCATGCACAAACTATTGAGAGAACTGCAGTTCCCTTTTTTAAAATTGTACAGTCACAGTTGCAAAAAACTGGATCAGATTTATTTGTAATTGCATCACCAGAAGTTGGAGAAGTCGTTAATGGACGAAAAAACGTTGGAGCAAAAACGTTGGAACAAAAACCGTTCGAAACTAGTTGGGAGGTGGAAAAAATTTCAAGCGTAGAACTAGAAAAACCCTTTCTCGCCAAACTAGTGCGAAAACCAATAGCTCTCACAAAGACATTGAGTAAAAATCAAAGAGGTCATTTTCGGTACGGAACATTTTCTTCTTTGGAGTGTTTTGATAAAATCCCAGTTTTAGAAACATTTATGACATCTTACACACAAGAAAAATTGTATTGTCCATTACTTTTGTAGATGAAAGCAGTATTGAGTTTAAAGTTGAGACAGAACTTACTCTTTCATTGGATATGCGTGATACCCACCTCATTTTAGAGCTTCAACTAGTCAACGAAAGGTTGTTTGATGCTTTCAAAAAGAAAAATCAGAACATAAAGCAAAATCAGAAAATTATTCAAATGAGAAACCAGAACCTCACTTAACTTATGTAAATAACTCTCTATTCTCCAATTGTGAAGTTTATTTTAGCAAAACAATGGATTATATCCTCATAAAGCACAAATATCGAACGAACACAACTCGCCAGCAGTGATTAATGAAGCAATACTTGCTTGTCATAGATTTAGTTTCGAAGAACTTCTGGAAGCATTTGATATGTATCCGTTCACTGATAGATTAAATTTCTACCGAACAGAGATAACTTTTTCACTGAATGGGAAGCTTGATTTGTTTACTTGTGAATAGTTGTTACTACCCAAAATCAAAGTTATAACAAAACTAATTAGAGCTACACCTAACTTTTACATGCTCTCCGATAATCCGAATGTTTGTTTGAACATTGTTAATTGTTCGCTGTTTTTTAGCAAAATTTTAGTAGCTGAACCTAATCGTCAAGACTTGCAATGAAATTTGGAAAAGGAATCTGCTCATTAAACTTACTTGGAAACTCTGGCAAGAACCTTTATCATTCCATCTCGTCAAAACCAGTTTATCCTGAAAAATATTTTCATTAGTGCTCCAATAAGAAGAATAGCTGTTGCAAGGAATACAATTTCAGCTGTTGCGCGATTTTTTCATGAAAATGCTTTCATAAACCAACAATTTCATTTGAGAGAGCTTAGAAAAATTTGGGGTGGAAGAGCACTTATTTCAAATGATACAACTTCTACTTGTCGCCCCTATGTTACAACAATGAAAGCAATACAATTTCAGCTGTTGCGCGATTTTTTCATGAAAATGCTTTCATAAACCAACAATTTCATTTGAGAGAGCTTAGAAAAATTCGGGGTGGAAGAGCACTTATTTCAAATGATACAACTTCTACTTGTTGCCCCTATGTTACAACAATGAAAGCAATACAATTCAGCGAAGGTTTTCTAGCTCTTCCTATGGAAGATTTTGAAAATCACTAAATTCTTGTTTTTGACTTGACTTCATTACAGGATGCAGCTGAACAGTTTCATTATCCCGAAGTTATTTGATATAGACTGATATTAGAAATGCTTTTCCAGTTTCCCTTGGAGCAATTTACGGAAGTGATTGTATTGGGAGAAAGACTATCAAAGGTTCAAACTGCCAAAAACCGGAACAGTCGCTAAAACTTTTAAATTGTTTTTGAGATTTCAGGTTCCTATGAAAAGACCGTGTTTTCTGGGATATCTCTTTGTTATTGTCTTTTTAGTTTCCATTTTGATTTTCTTCAGACCCAAATTTCCGGAAATATAAGACAATGATTGTTGCCTTATTGAAAAACCGAAAAGTTTGTACAAGCTTGACTGAAAAACAGTCTTGAATAATCTTTTCCAGTACATAGGACTTGTGTATGGGACTTTTTTGATTCAGTATCTAAATGCGTGTAAGTCATTAAGCATACTTTTTATCCCAAATTGTACTATAAAAAATTAATTTCTTTGTTTTTAGATGTAAATCAACAATCAATTGCAAAAATGGATAATTTTTAATTTCTTCAAAATATCGAAAAAATTTCTGAGCTCAGGTTCAATTATATGGGTTCCTATTCCTCCGATAAAATTCCTCGACTAACAAAATACTCTTTTGTAATAAATATATCAACTTCAAGCAATGATAGAGGAGATCACTGGATCATGATTGCCCGATTGGACAAAACTTTCTAGTTTGCTGATTCTGTGGGAAGAAAACGTTTCAACTATTCCTTTTTATTCCATGGTTCAAAGGAAACATCACAAAACTGACAATTTGTGTGGTTTTTGCGCAATGTATTCAGCATTTTTTCTTTTCAAGTCCTACCAGAAGAACTTGAACAATTTTCATGATGTTAATGTTTTGAATTTTATCAAAATTATATGTAAGAACGATGTATGCTGTTACCTCATATGGGAATGAAAATTATTGCAAAAAAAAATTTGTTTTATGTGGTGATTTTTACCGTAACTGTAATTCCGTAAGTAACTTGTTTTTGCATTTAAATTTTCTCCATTTGTTTTCTTATTAAAAAAAAAACTAACAACTTGCAGAAGTCCAGTTGAGAGTAACATGTAAGAAAACTCGGAAAAATTGATTATTTTCAATACTGGAAGCAACAAATTCAAAAAAAAACTAAAAAATGTAAACCGAATGAGATTAATTATTACAACAAATCTGAATGGGAAGTTTTCCAGATAATCTTTGTGTGCTTCAACAGTAACCTTTTAAAAAGTTACTCTGAGAAAGATGTCCACACGATATACAGTATGCAAAATTTTTTTTTATCTTTCTTAGAATGAACTTCTAAAATCTTGTGGTGTAAATTGATAAGTGAGAAGAAAAGATGCGATATTGCGGTGAATGGAGATGATGATTTAAAAATTAAAATTGGAAGAAACAAAAATTCATTGGGTAACCAAATTTTATATTTAAAATTGAGCGAAAGATCCTCCAATTATTTATTTTGTTGACAAAACTTACCTTATCGGTTAAACTAAACCTTTCTCACTTTTTGGGAAAACAAAAGTAATACTTCGAGAAAAATTGTTTACGGTAATTGGCGTCCCTGCTCACCGCTGGGGGTAACATCTGGTGTTGCAATTTTGACAAAACTTTCTGAGCAAATTTTTGTGTACGTCCACTACCTCGCTTAAATAAACAAACATTAAATTTGTTTACATACTTCAGCGTCTTGACTCACCACAGTGAGTAACAACTGTTGTTTCAAATTTGACGTTTTTTTCTGAGAAAATTGTTATTTACGTCCACTATTTTGCTTTAATAAACAAATACGAAATTTTGACTGCAACAATTTTGTATTTTTTCTGAAACTTAAAATCTTACAATCTGAAACCGACATTCCTAGTGCATTGGGAAACCTATTCCCTAGGTTAATACCTAGGAGGAAGACCAGATACTCTTTAGCTTGTCTTAATACACGAGGGTCTAAATTCTCCTCGGCTGAATCAATCCAACATATACAACTGACGCTTCTCGACACATCTTGCATGTGTTTGCGAAGTGCAGCTTCTCCTTTGTGTTAAAATTTTTTCGGTACCAGCAATACAGCTGCAAAAAAAAATCATTCAGAACAAAAACAAAACGAATTATAGAAAAACCTCTGAGCTGGATCCTCCGACCTGTAGATTAAAAATTTCACTTTCTAGTAAAAGCCAGTTCTCATGAAAAGCTTCTAAATTACTAAAGCTATTTGGCAAAAATAGAGCTACAGTTCGTGCTATAAGCTTGCCCTATTCATTATGCGACCATGAGGTATCGCATCGAAATCCTTCAGACGTAGCACGGAAAGTTTCTAAATTACTAAAGCTATTTGGCAAAAAAGGAGCAACAATTCGTGCTATAAGCTTGCCGTATTCATTATGCGACCATGGTTGAAATCCTTTAGACGTAGCACGGAAAAAATGAAATTCGAAAACGACGGTAAAGTATTTTTCACACTTCCAAAAAAATGCTCGAAAAGATTTTTTTTCTGCATTGATAACTAAGATAACACTAAGTCAGGGAATGTTAAGTATCAGCTTACATTAGTTCAGTATTTTCACTTGGAGTAACACAAGTGATCGCTCATAAGTATTTTTAGTTCAAAGTCTTTTTTGCATTAGCGAAAGCTAGCGTCTTATAGTCGTCAACTAGACTATTTTCCGTAAACAACTTTCCTTACAAAATTTCAATTTGCTTTAGTATTGAGTTTTGAAGACTTCCAGTCTCCTTTACACTTGGCCTAGAGGTAATAGTTTTGCCTTTGCACCGTATTTTGAATTGCTGGCTGAACTTGTTTGTTTTTTAGTTTTATTACAATTGAAAACGTTTCCTGTGAAATTTGAGTTGTCGTACTTTCGTCTATCTGCTCAAATTTCATCTGCTTATTTAGTTGCTACATCACTGAGGCATTTATCATGTTAGTTGAAAATGTTGTCAATTAAATTTTCAACGGGACTCGTTTTTTCTTTAAATAAGTTTTTTACGGCTGAATTGGCGTCCGTTCAAAGATTGTGAACTAACTTTTCGTTTCCTTACTTTTGTTCTGTTGCTAATTTAAAATTTATAGTTTTTTTTTCTTGCTTACGAACATTTTGTGAGATTTTTTGGAAAAACTTTTTTCACTTACAATTTTAGATTTCTCATAACTATTTTCCGTTTTCACCTACAATTTTGGATCTCTGGCCGATTTTCGAATGAAAGCGGATCAATAAAAGAACGCGTAGTTCCGTGTGTGTCTGCCTAATCACCTTGTCTCTTTCAATTTTTTTCCATGGTCAACAGCCTGCGGAAAACTCTGCGGGGGAATGTTGCACCCATTTTTTTATGATTTTTTTTCATTTTCTCAAAAGCTACCCTATCTGAAAATTTGGCTTTAATTCTTAAAATGGATAAAAAAGGGTCTTAAAAGACTTCCCTGCATACGCGGCTATATAAAAATGTTGCACATAAGTTTATGGTTCTCGGAATTGCAAAATTTTGTTCGTTTGACAAGGTGTTGAATATTTTTGACTTTTCTCGAAAACCAACCCCCAAAATCTGTGATTGTGGTTTCAATGAGGATAGAGGGCCTTGGAAAACTTTTTTTTATTTACGGCCACTCACAATTTTCATATACGCAATAATATTGCCCTCGGAAAGTTTTTCCATCATTTTTTAAATATTTTAAATTTTCTCAAAAACTATCCTCACAAATTTGTGAGTTTGAATTCAATACAAGGAACGGATTGTTGGAAGCTCTTTTGCATACTCAACTACACCCTTATTGTTTGACACAAAAACTTATCATCCCCCAAAAAAAGTTTTTTGAGCGTTTTTGAAACGGTTTGACTTTTTTCGAGAACTTTCATCCAAAACCTGACTTTTTGATTTCAATCGAAAATATAGGTTGCGTAATTTTTTTACTGCTTAAGCAGCTACGCCCAATTTTTAAAGATTTTGAGAAGTAGTTGAGATTTTTTTTTTCGCTTGATATTTGTTCTGTACAAACGAAATTCATGGGTGTAATTGACAATACAGCTTGTCGAAAACTTTCCTTTTCAACTGGCGACGCCACATTTTTTTTAGAAACAAGTCAAAAATATATCACTTTGAGCGTTGTTGGTAATTTTTTTGACATTACTCGAAAACTACCATGCCAATTCGCAGGTAGTGTTCAGTCGAGATATCCGAATTTTGGGAATTTTTCAGAAGAACTTGAACAATTTTCATGATGTTAATGTTTTGAATTTTATCAAAATTATATGTAAGAACGATGTATGCTGTTACCTCATATGGGAATGAAAATTATTGCAAAAAAAAATTTGTTTTATGTGGTGATTTTTACCGTAACTGTAATTCCGTAAGTAACTTGTTTTTGCATTTAAATTTTCTCCATTTGTTTTCTTATTAAAAAAAAAACTAACAACTTGCAGAAGTCCAGTTGAGAGTAACATGTAAGAAAACTCGGAAAAATTGATTATTTTCAATACTGGAAGCAACAAATTCAAAAAAAAACTAAAAAATGTAAACCGAATGAGATTAATTATTACAACAAATCTGAATGGGAAGTTTTCCAGATAATCTTTGTGTGCTTCAACAGTAACCTTTTAAAAAGTTACTCTGAGAAAGATGTCCACACGATATACAGTATGCAAAATTTTTTTTTATCTTTCTTAGAATGAACTTCTAAAATCTTGTGGTGTAAATTGATAAGTGAGAAGAAAAGATGCGATATTGCGGTGAATGGAGATGATGATTTAAAAATTAAAATTGGAAGAAACAAAAATTCATTGGGTAACCAAATTTTATATTTAAAATTGAGCGAAAGATCCTCCAATTATTTATTTTGTTGACAAAACTTACCTTATCGGTTAAACTAAACCTTTCTCACTTTTTGGGAAAACAAAAGTAATACTTCGAGAAAAATTGTTTACGGTAATTGGCGTCCCTGCTCACCGCTGGGGGTAACATCTGGTGTTGCAATTTTGACAAAACTTTCTGAGCAAATTTTTGTGTACGTCCACTACCTCGCTTAAATAAACAAACATTAAATTTGTTTACATACTTCAGCGTCTTGACTCACCACAGTGAGTAACAACTGTTGTTTCAAATTTGACGTTTTTTTCTGAGAAAATTGTTATTTACGTCCACTATTTTGCTTTAATAAACAAATACGAAATTTTGACTGCAACAATTTTGTATTTTTTCTGAAACTTAAAATCTTACAATCTGAAACCGACATTCCTAGTGCATTGGGAAACCTATTCCCTAGGTTAATACCTAGGAGGAAGACCAGATACTCTTTAGCTTGTCTTAATACATGAGGGTCTAAATTCTCCTCGGCTGAATCAATCCAACATATACAACTGACGCTTCTCGACACATCTTGCATGTGTTTGCGAAGTGCAGCTTCTCCTTTGTGTTAAAATTTTTTCGGTACCAGCAATACAGCTGCAAAAAAAAATCATTCAGAACAAAAACAAAACGAATTATAGAAAAAACCTCTGAGCTGGATCCTCCGACCTGTAGATTAAAAATCTCACTTTCTAGTAAAAGCCAGTTCTCATGAAAAGCTTCTAAATTACTAAAGCTATTTGGCAAAAATAGAGCTACAGTTCGTGCTATAAGCTTGCCCTATTCATTATGCGACCATGAGGTATCGCATCGAAATCCTTCAGACGTAGCACGGAAAGTTTCTAAATTACTAAAGCTATTTGGCAAAAAAGGAGCAACAATTCGTGCTATAAGCTTGCCGTATTCATTATGCGACCATGGTTGAAATCCTTTAGACGTAGCACGGAAAAAATGAAATTCGAAAACGACGGTAAAGTATTTTTCACACTTCCAAAAAAGTGCTCGAAAAGATTTTTTTTCTGCATTGATAACTAAGATAACACTAAGTCAGGGAATGTTAAGTATCAGCTTACATCAGTTCAGTATTTTCACTTGGAGTAACACAAGTGATCGCTCATAAGTATTTTTAGTTCAAAGTCTTTTTTGCATTAGCGAAAGCTAGCGTCTTATAGTCGTCAACTAGACTATTTTCCGTAAACAACTTTCCTTACAAAATTTCAATTTGCTTTAGTATTGAGTTTTGAAGACTTCCAGTCTCCTTTACACTTGGCCTAGAGGTAATAGTTTTGCCTTTGCACCGTATTTTGAATTGCTGGCTGAACTTGTTTGTTTTTTAGTTTTATTACAATTGAAAACGTTTCCTGTGAAATTTGAGTTGTCGTACTTTCGTCTATCTGCTCAAATTTCCTCTGCTTATTTAGTTGCTACATCACTGAGGCATTTATCATGTTAGTTGAAAATGTTGTCAATTAAATTTTCAACGGGACTCGTTTTTTCTTTAAATAAGTTTTTTACGGCTGAATTGGCGTCCGTTCAAAGATTGTGAACTAACTTTTCGTTTCCTTACTTTTGTTCTGTTGCTAATTTAAAATTTATAGTTTTTTTTTTCTTGCTTACGAACATTTTGTGAGATTTTTTGGAAAAACTTTTTTCACTTACAATTTTAGATTTCTCATAACTATTTTCCGTTTTCACCTACAATTTTGGATCTCTGGCCGATTTTCGAATGAAAGCGGATCAATAAAAGAACGCGTAGTTCCGTGTGTGTCTGCCTAATCACCTTGTCTCTTTCAATTTTTTTCCATGGTCAACAGCCTGCGGAAAACTCTGCGGGGGAATGTTGCACCCATTTTTTTATGATTTTTTTTCATTTTCTCAAAAGCTACCCTATCTGAAAATTTGGCTTTAATTCTTAAAATGGATAAAAAGGGTCTTAAAAGACTTCCCTGCATACGCGGCTATATAAAAATGTTGCACATAAGTTTATGGTTCTCGGAATTGCAAAATTTTGTTCGTTTGACAAGGTGTTGAATATTTTTGACTTTTCTCGAAAACCAACCCCCAAAATCTGTGATTGTGGTTTCAATGAGGATAGAGGGCCTTGGAAAACTTCTTTTTATTTACGGCCACTCACAATTTTCATATACGCAATAATATTGCCCTCGGAAAGTTTTTCCATCATTTTTTAAATATTTTAAATTTTCTCAAAAACTATCCTCACAAATTTGTGAGTTTGAATTCAATACAAGGAACGGATTGTTGGAAGCTCTTTTGCATACTCAACTACACCCTTATTGTTTGACACAAAAACTTATCATCCCCCAAAAAAAGTTTTTTGAGCGTTTTTGAAACGGTTTGACTTTTTTCGAGAACTTTCATCCAAAACCTGACTTTTTGATTTCAATCGAAAATATAGGTTGCGTAATTTTTTTACTGCTTAAGCAGCTACGCCCAATTTTTAAAGATTTTGAGAAGTAGTTGAGATTTTTTTTTCGCTTGATATTTGTTCTGTACAAACGAAATTCATGGGTGTAATTGACAATACAGCTTGTCGAAAACTTTCCTTTTCAACTGGCGACGCCACATTTTTTTTAGAAACAAGTCAAAAATATATCACTTTGAGCGTTGTTGGTAATTTTTTTGACATTACTCGAAAACTACCATGCCAATTCGCAGGTAGTGTTCAGTCGAGATATCCGAATTTTGGGAATTTTTCTACAGTAGCGGCCACTACTTGACTTCTTGCAGAAAAAAACTACTGGATTATGGAAAGTCAAGCTTTTGAACTTGTTTTTGAAACTTTTTTTCGTAAAAACTATCTTAAAAAATCTGAAATTATAAATTCAGCCGAAAGAACTGATTGCGAGAATATTTTGTGTAGAGGCCGCGACTCCTTAATTTTTGTGAGCCAAACTTTGTTTGCTTGGGAAAAGTTCAAAACTTCAAAAACACGGCAAAATTCAAGCTTTGAAATTAGGCATTTGGTCCAGCATCAGTAGAACAAACTCAAAAACATCAAACATATTACTCCAGTTTTAGCTTGGCCTATTGTTGTCTTTTTTCTAACTTTTATTTTAACTCATTTTTTCGAATTTTTCTTTTTTTCGATTTGTTTTTTACGTTTCTGTTTTTTTATCTTTGTGTTATGTTTGTTTATATGTTTGTTTTGCCTTCGTGTAACAATTAAAGGCTGACCGATGGCAAAACTGATTTGTTACTTGTGATTTTGAATTCCAAACACTGATGAGCAAAAAACGTGATTTAAAACTATTTTAATTGACAATGCTAAAAAATGTGTTAATTAAAATAGTTAAAAATAGTTAAATCAATCAAAATTATTTTAAATAAGAATGCTATAAAGTTTGAAAATTTTTTTTTGGAAGTATGCAAAGTAATTTGCTATCATTTTTAAATGTGCCATGATAAACGTTTAGATAAAAGTTTTAAGACAATTCTTAAACCTGAGTCAGTGGTCTTCCACCTTAGCAAGCGAAATTTTAAGGCTTCTCTCACACAGTAAGACATACCACAGTCACAATTTTGAAAGTTAAACCGGGCTAATTTGTCAACATGGTGACCTACTACGCCTAAAAATTTTACACAACAAACCATGATTCTGGAAAAAATTCATTTTTTTGATTTGTTGACATTTTTGTTTGTTTTCACAATAACTATTTCGCTACAGTGGAAGATAGTCAAATGATTTTAAGGCCATATAAAAACGGCTCAAGTAACTACTTCATTTTGTCGCATACGCTGTTTTTAAGTTTGAACCATTCAAAAAGGGGAACAAAATTAAAAAACAAAAAGGAACTAAAAAAGAAAAAAGTAGCTGTATAAAAAAACTTTGAAAAAGAAAAAGCTGAAAATACTTGAGCAAAAATTGTTTCAGACGAAAAAAAACGTTTAATTTAACAAAAAAATGTTCGAATCCCTTTCCCTTTGACCCTAAAAAACACGATGATTTTTTGGTCATCAAACGAGCAATATAGGGCCACTTAAACATAAGCCGATTAAAAAGATGCCGAAAGAAACTTCCAAGCAAAAAGCAAAAAAAAAGTAAAATTACAAACAGAAGTAAATCAAACACTAAAACAAACTAAAATGCAAATTGCGTACAGCAAACAAAAAGACAAATCTACGACATTGCAACTAAGCCGGCGAAACATAATCAGACCATTTTGCTGGCAATTTTTGAACATAATTTTTTCTGTTAGATTTGAATACAGGACATTTCCCCGACCCAGGCGAATTCGCTACTTTAAGAACAAGTGCTTCGCAGACGCAAAGAAATTTGAATCCATACAGAGGCGAAGCAGTGCTTTGCAAACACTAGGGGGAACGGATTTGAACCTGCGAATTTGGAATAAGGACTATCCTGTCTACCCTCACGGCGACTGACAAATTGACGGATGCTGAGAAATTGCCAGTGCGATGCAGCTAAAGCAGCACCAACCGCAAATCGACAGAATTTTTTTAAAACTTGGGATGATCACGAACTGATTCCCTCCTTTTAAGTTTGAATGTAACAAATTGGAAACCATGATGCCTGCATTATGTATAATTTTGGCATTTCAAAAAAATTTCGAAATTGAGATGGAAATTTTCTGCAATCAAATTTTGTTTTTGTTTACAACAAATAGTTTTTCGGTTCATTTGATGGCACCAATATGTGCGACTTCGTTCGGAAAATCAGACGTCGTACTATTACACTACGCTCCTTAGTTTAAAACGAACTAATCTGAATTTACCATTTTTAACTATGACCATTCTGTGAAATTCATTTAGGGAAAAACGTGAACCCCCGGTCACATGTAATTAATATCGAAAGCGGCGTATCACACGTCTTTCCGAATCAAAAACATGGTTGAGCACGTTGGAGCAGCCGTGGCCGAGTGGGTTAGGCACACGTCTCTCAACACGAGGGTCATGCCTTCGAATCACACTTCGGACACGGTTGGAGGGCTCCCAGTGTCACCCTCATAGTGGATCCAGGTACTGCATAATGATTGATATCACCCTCCCCTACCGTTGGTCCTGCATTGAGTAGGACCGGGAGCTAATAAAAAAAATTACACGCCGTTACGCTTCTATTTTTTAGCTCATGAAAAGCATAGATACGAATTGCTTAAATTTAGAGATTTCGATTCGAATCTTAACAGAAAACAGAGCTTGACTTGGTTGGCACCTAATACTACTGCACTTTTACTTTTAGGTGAACAGGAACGGAGGAACTTTCCGAAATAAAATAATGTAAGCGCTGTTGTGATAAATAAAGGAACAAAATAGATATTAGAGAATAAAACAACTAAATAATGATGAAAAGCAGCAAAACTTATAGAGTTTTAGATTCTGTATAAAAGTTTTAGTTTTTATTCAACAAGTCTGAACCGCTACATAATAACGTGGACTGCGCTTTCTTTGGCCAAACTGATCTGCTTTAAGGTAGGTTGCTGAAGCATTCCTCCGTTTGTCGTTTGATGTGTTAAACTTTCAGCGCCACCCATTCGCATTCCTTCGATACTGCTCAACAATTGCTTTCTGTGTTTCGCTGAAGATATTCCGATTTTCTCTAACGTGTTGTTTTCCAGGTACGTAAGATCTTCCAAGGTCAAATAATCTGCCGATGTGAAAAGAGGTATGTACTGGTCCATCTTCAGCGAATGCAGCCATTCTTGCACTGAGGCGGAAGAGGCAGCCGACATTGAGTAGTTATGTCTCGAATTCTCCGATAGAGTGTAGTTGGAGTTATATGAGGCAGGGGGTGCAGCATTACGTGGCAGTGGCGAATACTGGGTGCTGTAGTTTTGCCTCTGGGGCAAGTAGGGGTTTATTCTGGATTGTTGTTTTTGTTGTGAATAGTTCTGTTGTTGATTGTAGTGTCCAAGGGTTGAGTAGAACGAATTGTGGCTGGAAGTCATTCTAAAAAGAACAAAAAACATCAGAAATGTCTCGACTTTCTGATATTTTTAAACGGTTTTCAAAAATTTAACAAACAAAAAATTGTTTTTTTTCTTCCAAACTTACAAAATTTGTGCTTACAGCTCAAAATGTAGAATCCTTCTATACGTCTAAATTTTACACTCAAATTTCTACCCAACCATAAAATTGCCTTAATTATGGGCTTAATTTGAACTTCAGCTACGCGAAGCGCTTTAAATTTCACACACTTCCGGTTCATCATTTAAACTAAGGTAATTTCTTCATGCGTATTTTATTCCATGTTCAGGATGCGTTAAATCAATAAGGAAGTATCAGCCCCTTTTAAAGAGCTGTTCACGTGTTCAGGAAATGAGGCAAATTTCCTAATAGCAATCCAGTAACTGTGGTCCGAATTAGCATCCCACTAGGCTATTATTTACCCTTTTCAACACTATAATCAGTTATCTTAATCACTCAACCTGAATTCCTTAATCATCGGGCATGGATACAATGGAAAATAAATCTCAATTGTCGTTGACTTAATCAATCAAACGGATAAATTTAGAATAGGTGGGAAAATGGGTGACGTTTTCTCGCCTCACTTTTCCCGTCAGTTTAAATTATAGTATCCATTGCTTGATAGTAAAATAGCCCATTGATAAGACTTCTGTAGGATTTTTCTTGTATTTTCTCACTACAAAAAGAAAAAAAAAGATTTTCTATTTCGAAATAATCACATCAAAATGCTCTTTTTGATTAAAAAAATGTCTTCCTTTTCAAAATCTCCACGGTCACCTATCCATATTTTGTACAATATAAGACAATTAAGCCCTCAAGGTGATGAAAAAGTGGAATTAATTAAAGCGTTTCGTCTCCTTGCATCAACAAAGTGATCAAAAAGGCATCAAAAAGGCATCAAAAAAAGCATAAACAATCTCAACTTGAAAGACTTAAAAGTATTGTTTCATATACAATTATTAATATTATACATCTCAGCTAGTTGATAGAACTGTTAATCAATATTGCTTTATAAAAACATATTAAAACATTACTTTTAATGATAAAATGATTAAAAGGACTAACTTTTGACAGTAATTTTATTATGAATAATGTCAGCTTTTTAGACCTGCTGAAACTGAAACAGCCCTCGAAGCTAACTTATTTTTTCATTTGCCAATAATAATGCAGAATTTCTACGAGGAATTTCAATGCAATAATACATTTCTGAGCAAAACACAGGTTTATAACAAAGAATAATTTCGTTATCAGTTAACGGTTTTGAAAGGAAACGCACAACTTTTTTCGATGTTTTGCAAATTTTATTTTTATTTGACGTGGCATTGAAACTAAAACTAACAATTTCTTTGCAAACTATTCGATAAAACAAACGATTTTTTTTCCGAAAAAAAGATCAAAATTACTTTGCGGTGGCGTTGGGACTGAACTGTGGCACATTGGCTCCCCCAACAGATGAGTCATAATTGTGAATCTGAGAGGGGTTTCTGATGGCCCTCTCTAACAGATCCCTCAATTGGGCGAAGTTGAGTCTGTGTGTCCTGTCCAGAGGCCAGCAGCCTCTCAGCATCACTGCTTCATAGAGAACAGGCGACATGCCTTCCAAAAGGGGAAGTCGGCTGCCACTCTCTAGACTCTTCGAGATCTGAAATCGGAAAAACAACAATTGATACACATTTTAAATGTCCACACACATGAAACAAGGGTTGCTGTGCAAGAAGCACATAATGTTTCAACAAAAATGATTTGGCTGACAACATAAGGCTGAGATTGCCAGGAAACAGTAAGACAAGGTTGCCAAGTACAAAACTTATACTAGTTCAAGTTGCTTGAACGAATGACTTGGTTTTAAAACAATTTGGACAAGACATAAGAAAAGCTTCAAGGCAAAAAAATCTATTTGAACAAGTCAATTGTTTATTATTTGCCCATATCGGTATGTAATTAGCCAGGTAATTTAGCAACACAACCCAGATGACTTCACGGTATTTTGCTTTCAGTAAATAAACAGTTGTATCATTCGAATCCCGCACCAGCCACTCGGCCGTAAATAATATCTGAGAAGGCAGACAATTTATGACAAGCCTTGAAGGTGGCGCATTTGGTTTGAGGCATCCCCTCGTCTTATTGTTATCTATCTATAATTGCAAACTCAAACCCCCTGCAAAATTAAGGGTGGCATTTCAACAAGAGACATTCATAATATAACCCAACTTGGGCTTCGCGCACCGTAATTTACTCTTGATTCAAGCAACAAGGTCGCACTTTTTGTTTCTTTAACCGCAACGCCAGCTATCAGCGTAATTTGTATATTTGGATTGATGTGATTTGATTCATAAATTTTGCTGTTATTCTGTTTGCAGTTTGGTTGTGACAAACATAGATTAAAGATTAAACTGTTGCATGTATGCTCAATAGGCAGATAAAAAGTAAAACGAGATAAAAACTGAGTCATTAGGAGGGAGAGTACGTTTTCGGAGGTTGGTTGAAAGCACTGATCATAACTGATCATAACAATATAGCGATGAACTGATCATAACAATATCATTGCATATGTCGATCGATACAGACTAACTGTCATGTTCAAACAAAAATAAGAACTAGATCAGAGCGTTATTGTTGAAAAAATAAAATTTTCCTGTCAATATCCAAAATGAACTAGAAACTTTTTCATCAGTTGTAAAAATTCCATAGCGCCTTTTCAACTTTTATAAATAATTGCTCTACAATTTAACCAATACTATTATTATTATTGGCAATAGAAGCAAATTTCGAGAACAAATTTTTCATCATAATCACAGCCAGAAAACCTTGACTACTCGTTTAGAACAGCATCTTACCTCTTGCGTGTTTTTGGCAATTGCAGCAGCAGCAGTAGTATTGGCGCTATTCGTATCAGCAGCAGTGGTGGTACCATTGCCCTGATTAGTTTTGAGGGATGACGTCAGAGTGGAGAGAGGGGGAGGGGGTGGTTGTTGGCAGTGGGATAGGGTCTCCCATGCGAGTACTCCGAATGCCCACACGTCACTAGCACTGCTCCACTTCCTACAGGCCAGCACTTCAGGAGAGAGCCAGCTCACTAGTGCTTCCGACACCTAAAACACAAACACAAAAATTAAGACCGTTTATATAATATAAAGTGTCAGTGTACTGTGCAAATCGATACTGATCATTTGATTTTTGCACCAAAAATGAGAAGTTTCGAAAATTTTCTACGAAAAGACGCTCCATGTCAATGCTAGAGGCAACGTACCTCATTATTTATAACATGAATGACATCGGACAATCTGATTTTTCAATTTATACATTTGAATAGTTTATCTATCCAAACGGAGCTATGAAATTTTTTTAAATTCAGATGCTTTCATTATGTGTAAAGAATTGACCATCCTCTTAAGGAATTTTACTCCTTTCGCATATAAGGAGCCCCCTTGCGGATTTTTGTCATCATGTATTTTGGCCAAGCTGACACCTTTTTTGTCTGAACTTCCCAAGTAATGCAAGCTTTTAGTAATAAAATTGTGTTTATTAAGAGGAAAAATCAATATTATCAATCACACCCAGTGTATTAGTGCATCTAGCTCATCAACTAAATTGATTACGTAGTTGCCCCTTGAATGAGCAGTTTCTGGAAGACTCGGCGTGCTCTAAAAGCTCTTTTAATTTGACTCAGATCAAAAGATTATATTTTGACAGGCAGCCAGGATTAGAGAAGGGTTAAAGGGCACCCAGACAGAATGAAAAGCAGGGAGGCGGGCGGGAAAAGGAAGGGGAAATGGATTGACGTACTTTGGATTGGTTGCCTTGTAGCTCTTCCTCTTCCAAAAGGGCTCTCATCTCGAAGCCTCCTATTTTGCACAGCCCAGATCCACTCACAAGAACATTACTGGCACACAGCACCTGAAAAACTGTTTTTTTGGCTTTTTAAGTCTTTAACTAATATTCAATGCAGTTTCATTAATATTGCGTCAATAACGCTTACAATTTCCAATTTGTAAATTTAAAGAAAACATTTTCGAAGCATCATCAAGCATATATCATTCCATTACTTCTAAGAATTTACATTTTAAACGTTTTCAACACAATTTCAAACGTTCAAGTGCCATAATTTTCTCCTAAACTGTAAAAGTCTTCAAGTGTTACATACACAAAAACATGACAATATAAATGGAATAAAAACGATAGAGCCATTAGTTTTACAACTAAACAGCTCGGCCACAAGTCATCATTGAGAAGACAATATCCAATAATTTATTTGTTTCTGACTTAACGGTGTTTTCGCTATAAAGCGGCTTACGCAATGGACTATAAAACTGGCCAGAAAAGGTGGCATTTTTACAACAAATCCATAAAATATTCAAGACTTTTTACAACCAATCCCCCGAAGACCGCTTTTACCACTTCCTTTTTAACGCACTTTTTTCCTCCCATTTAAATTTAAATGAGCTTATTTGCAACTGCTCCTGTCATCAGCCAGCACGCTATTACTTTTTCATAAAACAGTCCCCCTTAACAAGATCGGCCTCCCAGAGCCCCTTATAAGTTTGATTGAGCATCATAAAATCTTTAAAAATGAACACACACTACGTCCCAAGTTTTATGCGAGGCTTAAATCAATTATACACAGTTTAAATTAGAATGCGAAAAATGCCTTTTTTATGTCAACTCGAAAGCTGTAACATGTTTTCTTTTGAAAACTTCAAGGAAAATTACATAAACCACCGAAAAAATAGTCGTTCCATTAAGTAAGCGCACCTTTTGTGACCAAGTTGTCTGCAATTTAGATCTTTCAAATTGGAGACTAAAGACCTGTCTGTCAATCAATCCATTGTTTTCACAGTTGGAAAATAAACGTTCAGATGCATTAAATCACAAGGAAATCCTTTCTCAGTTCATAACTGAATCTTTTTCGCCAAGTGTCAATAAGTCAATTTTGTCGGCTTTTCAATAAATGCTGCAGGGAATAAATTGAGAAAACAAGCTGAGCATTAAATTCGACAACAAGCTCCACCAATACCAATCAATCGAAGCATCATGATGCGCCACTGTTGTATCAAAAATCAATTTAGATGTCTTCTAAGACGCTGCGCTTAATTAACTCAAATCAACTTGAGTTTATTCGAAACCAAGTTTAGATAAAAGTGACACTTCAATCTCTGTTTTTATTTATGATACTTTTTCTATCATCAACAAAACTTGAACAACAATAGTTTTTAAAAAAAAATTATTTGTAAATACTGATTACACTTTCTTTGATGAAGATGCCTTACCCCTAATTCAGCTTTTTCCACAAGCTGAATTAGAGTGCAGTCACTTCAGCGTAAAGAGTAAAAACTAGAAAAAAAAATTGGAAAAAAGTTGGAAATGGGCTTAACTCGTACCTTATGAACATATCCCAGTTCTGTCAGGTACTGCATGCCACAAGCAACACCTCTCAAAAGATGCACCAGCTGCAACTGGCTCAAACCCCCATCTCCATCTGCAAAACACGCCTTCAGGTACCCGTCCAATCCCCCATGCGCGACCTCCTCCAAACACATGTAGACTCTGGGTCCGTCGTAGGCGACCCCGTGCATCATCAGCACATTCGGGTGGTAGAACTGTGACATGGTCGCACATTCCAACGCGAACATTCTCAAGTCGTGCGGGTTTGACTCGTCACAGCCTCGAATTCTCACGACGCTTTTCTGATTCTCCGAATGGTACAAAATAGCTCTGCTTTCATCTGCAGCTCCATACGAATTATCTCCGTAATCTGGGCCGTCCAGTTTCTTTCCTGAAATAACAAAAACGTCAAACATAAGACTTCTTTATACTATTTTAATCCCAAAATAAAGCTTAACTATTTCGAATAACTTCACTTGTTCTGCCAACAAAATCGCATAACAATTGCATTTAGTAGTGAACAAACAAGGATTTTAATCTTGCTGAAAAAGGAGGAACAATTCGATTGATTATGTGAAAGAAAGCAAAATTAGGCAATTTAATAGTGGATTGTGTAATTTTGGGGGAACAAAGCGGATGAAAGGGACTTATACTAGGGATTAGAAACTACTTAATCAAAATACCGTTTTTACAGGGAAAAACTTCACCCAATAAGCAATCATAGCAGGAAAAATGAGTGATTAAAAAATCCGATTTCATTTTATCTTATAGTTACCCAGTAGTGCATTAAGTAGTAAGATTTTTTCAGATTAATGCTAGTTCAAATAGTTGTTCAGACATTTAGTTTAAATTTGGATCGATTTCAAGTCAATTTCAGCAGCAAATAATCTCCGCCCCTATTGCGTGAGGTCGTCTGTATAAAACACTGGCTGTGTTAAGTTGTGCAAATTGCAATGGGGATATTTGGGAAAGAAGACTAAACAACTTGTATTTTATTATCAGGCAATTGATTGAGTTCAAAAGCTGCGGTGAGTTTAATTTGCCAATTCGAGATTACACTGCGACTATCAGGTTGGGTTTATTGTGCGGGCTTCCTAGAGCAGATCAGCTCAGGGTTTGTAGGATTGGCCAAGGTACCGTAAAGTATTAGAAAACAGCGCACAGCATTTCATGACTTCAGTATTTTTTATTGAGTCGTTTTATAGTTCAAGTTGCAACAAAAACATAAAGCGATCACAGACATAATCTGACAAATTGCTATCTGACAATGATTATCTTTCCATTAAAACAAGGCTCATAAGAAAATATTATTAACACTGCAGTCCCAACAAAATTATAATTAAAACATTTCAATACGGGACAAAACATGGAGACGAAATTTAATCTTCATCTCGGATAGCTGACGCCTGTTAACAAAAAAGGGGCGAGGCTCGACCTCAATAGCAGCTCATAACACTTCCAGGCTCTCCATTCTCAGTTAATCATTTGTGAGGCCATAAACTCAAATAGCGACAGGGAAATTCAAATTAGTCCCTCTTGTAAAAATTCGTTGCATTCTAATCAACCAATTTAATTTACGCCCATAATTTTATGTTTGTGTTTACTTTTTGTGAGCCGCTATGTAACTTTTTTTTCCAAAGTAATTTCCACATCTGAGATCGCAGTTTGAAAAAAGTAACCCAAAAGAAAATTTTTGTCGCCTCCAAAGTGAAAAAAGCTCTTGTCAGCGCCATAAAAAATGACGTTCATCTAAAAATATTGACACCTGAGTTCTTGTGAGAGTAATTTTGCTTGAGCGTTTAACCGCACATAAGGCTTTTTAACTGCCTTCTATGAAGGCGCCGGCCGCATTTCAGACATCTTGAATCCAAACTTCAAGTGGCGCAGACAGTTAATTTCATTTCAGTTGTATGTTCAATCATCATTCAGTCTTTCGGTCTACCCACTATGAAAATGATTAATTGCAATAAAGGGCGAAACGTTTCAAGGGCTACAAATAATTCGCCTTGAAGACATAAGGATCGTGTCTACTGATAGAATGAAAAATCAATGATTCAACTCACCAAGTTCATTGGTTGACATTCCGAAATGTCCTTCTATGCTCTGCAGTTGGTTCACATGGATCTCCCGCGTGAATTCCAAGAACAACTTGTCAATATCATCATAGTAAGTGGGGTCCACAAACGCCTGTTGGGCGTACCCGTTGAATCCTCCGCAGAAGTACTTCATGCCTCCTTGGTCCAGGGGCCCGGAGACGTCCATCATGTTGTAGTGTCCAGGTGCTCCTTGGAGTCCCGCCAGGGTTCCCGAAGTGTAGCCAGTATTGGCTCCCCACTTGTAGGCGACGTTCCGCCTGTAGCAACAGACTGCAGTGACCAGAACCAGCAGCATCACTAGGATCACAGTTATCAGAAGTCCAGCTGCGATTGCCAGGTTTCCTGCACTCATCACTTGGAACTGCAAGCCTGAAGCACCAATATTGTCCATCATTGACGTTTAGTTTTGATATTTTTGGATGCTAGTGCACTTAAGACTTAAAATACCTTGTACAGATCCGTTCCAAGGTATCTAAGATATTTTGATATGTACGTACTATGACCGTAGCGCTTGCAACTTGAACTTGGTTCTTGTAAGACAAAGATCTTGGTAATACTTTAAAAAAATGACGCTATCATTTCATATTGTAAAACATTATCATAATTTCTCGAAACTTGAATTCAATCAGTTATGAGATTTATTCTGAACTGACCGCCATTTAACATAACAGCATTTGTATCGTGTTATAAAAATCAGAACTAAATCTCTACTTCATATCGCGAGTGCGTTTGTTTTAAGCCACCCATGCCGTTTAGAACCAACACTATTTGTCTTGTTTTGATGCTAGCCGGGCTGACCGGGCTTGCACTTCATTTCGTCTCGACACAGTTTTGATAACATTGTTCAACTTGTGTTGATGTTTCCACCTCAATCGCCCTTCTGGCGGTTATCTCTACTAGAATCACCTGACTTCACAAACTCGGATAGTTTTCTTAACGTTTGCATAAACTTCAGGCTATGAAATTCAAATAACAAGTTTTCATTTTGACACTTGAAGGGGTTAAAATTTTTTAGCCTCGAGGTGTTTTTGCTTCTCATGTTGCATGCATGTTGGCGATTTTCATGATCCTTGCCACTCGGTTGTTTACAAAAAGTGCGCAATCGGGGGCATTTTGCGTTGCTAGTTTATTTGTACCCCTTTCGAAAATGTAAACAACTTCTAAATCATTCCAAGCATAACACACTACTAGAGCCCGCGCCAAATCTGAGACTAGGACCGGAAATCTGGATCTTAGCAGAGAGCTCTATCAAAAGCAATAGCGGCATTTACGCTCTCTAGATATAACATTTGATAGCCAGCAAAAGCCAAAGAAAAGGTGCGAAATTATTTAGGGCTCAGGACACAATTTGGCGCCCACATTTGGAAATATTGAATAGTTCCCATTTCACAATGAAAATAGCCACAGAAATCATTAATGCAACTTAGAAGCTACATACTTCTTGTATTGGAGCTCAACAATTTCTTTAACTTCATGGTACAGTAGCAAGAATTAGTTTACGTTTGGGCGAATTTCTCTAGCCTCAGCCTCGGGGTGGCTTTGCATTTATTCTCAACTCTAAACTTCTCGAGGGTTTAAATTGAATTTAGCAGAGATAAAATATTAATTGACAAATACTCGTTTGTACTTAAGATAAAAGCGCCACACCAGTGAAACAATCACTTATAAAGCATTAATAGTACCCATACTCTGGTCTATTGCCACTTTCGCTTCCATCTGGACTTAAACTTAGCCCAGATGTCAAAAGCCTCAGTAGTTTACACCACGGGTTGCGTCTTAATTAATCCGCCCTGCCTCATACCCACTACAATCCCTTCTTACCCTTTATGCAATTACTCAAATCAAATTTCACGCTTACATGAAAATAAAACACAGCTAAATGCGAATAAAATTTCACGTCCCAAGAACCTTTCGAACCACAGTCATGTAAATTATAGTTTATAACTTTAAGCTCAAAAATTAAAATTTTGTCAATAAATTTTGCTGCTTTTAATCACAACTCAACTCAAAAACTTATGCCACAGGTAGAAAAATAATCAATAGCGGTTTTTTCAAGTAAACAAAAGCAAATGCGATCACAAATCATTCTGACTTCTCTCCATAAAACACCTCGAGGAAGTTTTCGATAGATCTAAGTTAAAGAATTCACCAGTTTATAGCAGGAGCGGTAACATTAAAAATGGCAATTTTATTACACAAGATCTGACAACTTGCTAACAAAATAACTCAACCCGATTCACATATTTAATTAACTATCATTTCAAGACGAAAAACTATAAATGGAGTAGAATGTCTGGGTTTGTACAGTGGCGATATTACTATAAATGGAAAAGAATGTCTGGGTTTGTACAGTGGGATATTGTAGAAAAAAACGGAAAGCTGAAAATCATGGCTCAAAGCATGAGAAAAAGTTAAAACTCCCAAAAAGCGGGCAAAAACGTTTGACCATTTCTAGATGAAAATCCTGGTTTGAAATCTTGGTCTCCGAGTGAAATTTGGGTGTTGTTAATAATAATGATTTACCTTCTTTGAAATCCACTTGTACCGTTTCACTGCAGATCTCGAACTCAGACTGCGTGCAAATCATCATCTTCCAATCTCCATGAGAGAGCCCTGCAAAATTTTTTTTAGTTTAAGACCATCGAATTTTTGAAATTTTTAGTTCAAATATCTCGATATATCATAGTTATTCAGAACCCATAAGGGTCGGTTAGTTTAAATAATACCAAAGGAATGGTCAGGGGTTCGAGTCCCTGAGGGGAAGGGGTCCATCTACCCCCACCCAATAACGCTACTGCTTAGTGCATAATATAAGTATTAAGTTCCTGTTAAGTTCCTGTTTTCTTTCAAATATTAAATACGAGCAATCGAATTTGAATCTTAGACCACTTAAGCTGATGTGCACTACACTATCCTATAACTAAGCGACCCTAATTATGCAACTTCACAGGCCAAATGTCAACAGCACTCCTTGCCCCAAAGTACCTCGCTAGCCCTATATTCATTTAGGGATGACAGCGCTAATGTTCCCTTCAAACAAATAGATAAAGATCCCTGGTGTTGTGAGGGATTTTGAAATCAGTAGGAAAAACAATCAAACAAACAACACCTGAGATGCAAAGTTCTTTGAGGCTACTTTCAATGATCGGGCACTTTTAAGTGAAACCATAACGAATAAGTGGGAATTAAGTTCAATGTCAATGAAAGTTCCCACAAATTAAATCTTTTTAGCTAACTCATTTGTCAAGACATCAGATTCACCCAAGCTAACAATCATCATGAAAGTGATGAATCGGAAAAAACTGGTTGAAAACATGAAATGGACTGTTGCTTAGATGCAAAAGGCGACATAGTCCAAAAACTATCATCTGACAAAATTTGAAATCCCATCATTCAATCCTCAACCTTTGTCCCTTCAGTAACATCATACTGATTTTTTTAACCTCATTTTTTGAAGCAAATAAAAATATCTTGTGTATTGGGTGTAAAATCAGTTCGAATTGCTGAATTACCTTGTACTCTATAACTGGTCTTGTCTGTGTAAATTTTGTTCTCCTCTCCCTCTGGACCCGTGAGGGATATCTGGAACTTGTGTCTGCCTACTTCTGATGATGATGATCCCACCATCTTCCACGTGACCAGGATACCTCCCCCGTCTGTAGGATGTAGTAGGGTGATGTTGGCTATTTTGGCTGCAACACAACACGGAAATTTGCTTAGTTAAACAGATTCTATTTTCAACCACACGTCATTTCATACAAATCAAATTGAATTTTTTTCCAAAAATAGTGCTTACAAAATTACCCCTTCTCATTAAAAACTGAAATTAAATCAATTCAGTTATACACACAAGTCACACAAAATATTTCTGTAAATTTTCGACGTCAAAAAAAAACGTGATAAAACTACAAAATTTCTATAATTTCCTCGTTTCCTGCAAACGTGTTTAGAAGCCCTCCGTGCAAACATTGAAAAATGAGAGTGCTAGAATTTCCAAAGACCTCGATAATCCAGTGCTTTTATAAGAAATCTAGATTTTTCTAGGATTGATATTGTATTTTCCAAACTTCACATCACCAATTTTATTTCCATCAATTGTGCTCCACATTGATCGCATTAGATTCCAATTTTGCTTCTTAAGTCTAGCCCAATTCTAGCCCGGGGAGACCCAGAAAATAAATTACATGCAGGGGAGACACATTTTAAGTCATCCTAATTCCGACAACGGAAATAAACTTATAGACCGCTTCGCTTTCGCTTATCATCCAATCCCACAATCAACATTATCAGGGTTGCCTTCCTAAAAATTTAGTAATAAATTATAATTTAATTTCGCGGTACATTTTTACAGTAATCAGCGAAAATGGGCACAAAACCACGTTCAAATTTACATCAAATTAACAATCAAATTTCTGAAGAAAACACTGATTAAAAGATCAGTTCAATCTATATTTAAGCAACGCATGTTTTTATACACTAACTGAAATTTGAGAAACGGCTTCTTTTACCAATTTAGCAAAAATTACGACGAGTTTGCTCTAAGTTTATTGCATGAACATTTTACTAGCTGTCGGGTCGGCAAAAATACAACCTAAATGTGACTTACGTAAAATAGACAAATTTAATTAAATAACAGCAAATTTTGACGTTGGAAGTACATAACATCATCTCTTCAAAGATGACTCTTAAATTCCCTTTTTGTGAAATTCTGATCCGGCTTAAAGACGTAGAAACCCTTAAGGTCAGGATGAAAAATGTCAAGTAGGTTCATTTATTGCCCTAAATTCACCAATCCATACTCAATATTTCCGCCTTGTCCTCCCCCCGCCTTGATGGACCCGAGGCGCGATTCAGAATATGGGAGCTTTTGTTGGAGGATTCCAGCACAACTTTGCCCGTGATGTCAATTAGCAATAAACTCAAATAAGGAATGCTGATTTTATTAATTATTTGGTTATTTTCTCTTATCGGTTTAATTCGCTATGAAGAAAGTGTCAAACAATTTAGATTTGATCAACTTGATAAAAAAGAGACGTTGTTAGTTGCATTTTTGTTGTAATTGGCATTTGAAACTTCTTCAGATTCTAAACTTGAGTTTCAACTTTACATCTTATAGCTACTTTAGGTTCAATGTTTAACTTCAGGCAGGTCACTTTAAATCTTTAACATACATATGCTACATAATTCCGCCGGTAAATACCCACAAGCTTATAATAAAATTTCCCTACTGTGAAGTTTGAAACATACCATGTATTTTTTTGTTGTGTTATTTTGTGTATGGCTATGCTAAGACCAATTATGCAACCATTCAGGAATGAAACAAATACTTGAGCCTACGGCCAAGGTTCGAACCTTCATTCTCGGTCTTAACAGTGATGTATCTTCTGTTCGCAGTCGCTAACTTCACAACCAACGAATTCACAGTGAGCACTTCGAAGTAGTATTCTGTCTCCGCTCTCAGTCCGCGAACTCGGAAAGGTAAATCCGAGAGGCGAATGGGAGCCGAGTAGCCGTCTGCGTCCAATTCGCGGGCTCGTCCCCCGCTTGCACACATTTCGCATCTGACAATGTACCAGATGTCATTGCGCGTGTATTTCGTAGGCAGGTACGGTCTGCCCCATGTCAAGCGAACTTCAGTGTTTTGCACCATCGGGGTCACAGACCTGAAAATTTGAACGAACTCAATCTTTCATCTAAAAAATTTTGAACAGTTATTATAAGTTATTCAACCAACAACAGTTCAAGGCAACAAACTTCATAACTAGTTCGTTGAATCGCTACCTCGCTGGTAACTTTTATTACATTTAGTCTTCTCAGAAGAAAATTTAACCATAAAACTTATTAAAAATCGGTTATAATTGACCCAATGGACTACATGAAATAAAGGAAGTTCCCTCTTTTCATTTATTCTTTTCCCTTTCCCAGTTTATCACATTGAGAGTTGGATAAATAATGGATCAACTAGAAAGAAGACTAGTTGAATTAACTAAGTACATTTTACATTCGTTATCCTTTGTCGCCGCCGTTCCCTTTCTGGGCCTCTGTTTGATGTAATGAATTTATTGATTTAGATGTGCTCTAATTTCAAGTTACCCTGCCGATAAGTTTAGGAACTGCATGTATTATAGATCTACACAAGTAATCGATATCGGAGCGTGCGGGCGGACGTATCCAATACTTCAAGATGGAGATAAAAACAACTGTTATTTCTGACGATGAATTGGGACTTAGGTTCAATTTGGGCTCTAGAAAATATCCACAACTCCCTTTTGTATTCATCATAATTTTCCCATTTTTAATTCAGCAAAACATAAACTCATGATTGATACAATCGACCATTTCCCTGAGCCCAAGTTGATTGATTTTTGAAGCTATTATTTCACCGCTCTATGCTTGCATACATGTTGTTTTCAACTGACTTTAATGTTGAACAACTATTGCTACCATCGAAACCACTTTTTTGTCTTTTTTCTTTTCTATATCCTTTCAGACATGTGCTATATTTTCGACCGTATTTCAGGATAAATTGTGACACTACTTTCGAAATAAAAACAAAATGCATGTCGGGATCCTCTTGAGACTCGAACCTGTAACCTTTTGATTAAGAGACAACAGCAGCTAACCTATTCGCGTAAACCCAATAAAACTGACTTATTTTTTTCTACTGACTACTGCCTAACCGATTCGCGTTTAGATATGAAAAAGACACAAAAAAAACGACAAAATTATAACTATTCATATGTGTAATAATTAATTACTATAATTAATTAGTGTGTATCTAACTTACTCTACAGCAGGGGGGTATTTTTCACAGGGGGCGAGGTTGGAGTCGTTGGGTGCCCTGTGGAAGCCCATGTCGCAACTGCACTGTGTGCTGCCTGTGGATCTGGTCCTGCTGTTGAAGGGACACCCTTTGCACTTACTGTTTCCCACATTGTCTTTGAACATCCTGATTGGACACGCTGAAACAACACAAACCACATAAATTAAACAGACTTATTTTAAATTCGTTATATGGTAGAACTTTAATGAAGTTTATTTTAAAATCATGGCAGTTAACTGAATTAATATTTGCGAAAAAAAAGTAAATTATTTAAGGGGCCCTTCCGTTTAGGAACGGTCGTGCACAAGCTGGATAGGGCCCATACCAGCATTATATAAATACATCAATATCCAATATTGTGAGAATTAAGTCAAGTCAGCATTTAATGCATTGTCATTAAAAGTATTTACTTCAACCGTCCAAAAACCGTTTGTGAAAAAAACTATAGGTTTTGATTCTAACACTTGAACAAAGTAATAAGTCTTTGCTCAAAGGCCATTAAATATTTAGATTAATTGGACTAGAATCAAAACATATCACTTAAAATTTCATCAGAAAGGCTGATCTCGGATTTTTTGAACCACTCGACAAAAACTTCAAAAATTCTCATCGTCCGATTTGATTTTCTAAAAAAAAGGACACGATCTCTTCAGACATCCTAAAGAATTTTCAGCGTATTTTATAATCGATATTGAGTGTTTTATATGTCAACGTGGGATTTTTAGAATGATTGCTTATTCAGATAACGATTCCGCCCCAAATTTCATAACCACAAAAACAATAGCCCCTGATAGTTCCAAATCATAAAGCACAAGCGTGCGAGATTGATTGCAAATTATTGGCATATTTATACTAATGGGCAGACCCAATTTTACCATTTCCATATCCAAAATTGTCCTATTTTGACAACAAGACCGGTTACTGAAGTTTACTTAATATCGCTTTCAAGACCTCAGATACTAAAACAAATAAATTATAATCGATGACTTTCGCTTAAGAATTGCAGTTTCTTCCGAGTTTGGACATAAATGATTTACCATCGTCAATACTGACAATGCTCATACTATTTTGCTATTCACTTAACCAAATCAATCCACTAGACTGCTCTATGTAACTATAATCTTAAACGGTCTAAGACAAAAAGATCAGCTTTATTGAATTTGACTAGACCATTCAATACATCGTTCGTCTACTGATAGAATAAAGTAAAAACAAGCCATTAGGTAAACACTTTTAAACATCCGCGGCGCTTCAGACTCTTCAGAAGTGTAATACAAGTTGGTCTATGCAACTCCTATGATCTATGAAGTTTTTTGCATTGATTCAATTTTCTAGACCAAAAATCTCGGTCATTTGCGTTTATTTCGAAATTGTCTTTTGATTTTTGAACGGTTGATTAACCAACGCGGGTAAACAACGTGGGGACAAATTAGTTTACTATTTGATCAGTTCTTACAAAACATATTTACCCTGTCGTGTTCAGCCGGACAAACAAGCCCGATAAAATAAACTTACAAGCGGCAATTTCATCTAGGACCGTCAATGAGACATTTAACGATAATACTTAGTATTTAAAGCCCCCCCCGCTATCACGCTTCTGTACACGAGATTAAATTAAGTTGAATTTACCAAAAACAATTTTCGAAATATAAAACTACAAAGTTTTAAAGGCTCTTACAAGACAGGTAAAGCACTATCAAACGCGGTTAATCAATTAAACATTTGGGTCATTCAGGTATAATTGTTGCAAGTAAACAGGCAAGCTGTAATGTTTCGGTTGTTGATAACACCTGTTTACAATGTTTACAATTGCTTCTTGCGTAAACATGCGGCTTTAGACCCTACATACCAAATATTTTTGGAAAAACTTCGTATAAACAAAAAACATTAGCAATTTATTTTTGAGTTATTGTCATGGTGTATGCTAGAAAAACTCATGCAATTCAAATGAATATGAAATTCTTTCTAATATAGAGAATGGTCAAAATGATCTAGCAAATTCAATAGATATCATTCAATTACTGAAAAAAAATTACGATACTTATTTATACAAAAATCTAAGGTCGGTCAGATTATGGTCTGGGTTGCATTCATTCGCGTCTACAGTTGATTGAAAGGCAAACAAAGCAATCAATTGCCTCTCTGCCATCCGAAAAAAAAGATAGTTCCTTTTCTATTCAGCCATTTTAATTCATTTCATAGCGACTTGCGTCTCAATTGTCGATCCTGTTTTAGCAATGCTGAGCCCTACCGCCTATCTTAGCCAAGTGTGATAACTCTGAAGCCACCTCTTTTGTCTTAATTCTCCCCCTTTACATTCAGCCCATCCCTTGGTAGTTTGGCAGATCCTAATCTCAGCAGGACTCCATTATAATTTGCAGTTCACTTAATTCGCTCAAAGGGCTCTCTTGGATATTATCGGCATAGTTAAATACGTCCGCTTAGGGCCAACAAGCAGCCTCTGGTTGTAATCAGTCACTCGACGTATTAAAGATAACACTTGGCAAACATCTTAGGAATATCAAATGAGGCTTCCATTTAAGATAGACATCCTCAACAGCCGAGACTATTACGATCAAAGCATCGATTTAAACAGCGATACTCATCGATTTCAGACCACAATCTATTCATAACAAAGTAAAAATTTGGCAAAAAAATTACCGTAAGGACCGTGAAATCCAATCGCTTAAATTACGGGAAAAAACTACTGTTAATCAATGACTGCAGATTAAGATTCGCGTTATCGTAGAAAATCAGAAATTCCAAGATAACACTTACGCGTGCACTCGGTTAGATTTCCATTGGGCTCAAATCCCTCTGTGCACTTGCAGAATTGCATCATGGCACCTCCGTTCTCCCACTTTCCTTCCGTCAGACAGTGGGCCCTGCTCGTATGTTCCGACTTCGCCCCACTCACACAGTGACCTGGCACCAAATCAGGGTTCTCTCTGATCCAGGTTCTAGGGTACTGTGCCAGGTGGATTTTCTTATCCGGACAATAACTGGCCCAAACTTTGACTTCCTTCAAGAACGAACAGGACTGGAATCCTTTGAAGGCCAGGTAGATTCCTTTCACGTTCCGGTCGCTTCCAGAGTCAAAAGTTATCGTAATGAATCTGGCGTTAATATTTTCCACTTGATCAGGAACCGACGAGTTAAGGAAGCTGCTGTAGCTCTCCAAGGTTGAAAGTGGACGGAAACTTTGCCTGAATTTGGCTATTTCAGAGGCCTCCATTCCAGTGTCTGGTCGGTCAGTCTTCCAATACGTGACTCCCAGCTGGTTTATGCAGTCTTCCGAGTGCTTAGAAACTCCTTTGCACTCCCGTTGGAAAAACCTGAAAATCAAATGAGTTAAACTTCTCTAAATTAGTATGTACGAAAAAATTGGAAGTCAATGCTATGAAACCATCATATTGACATTTCCATTTGAGTTCATCAAATAAACTCCCACAGAAATATTTTAAGATAATTGAAATTATAAAATGAAAAACAAAAAATACTACAATTACGATACGAATAATACAACACTTTGATTATAACATTTTCAGAGGAGCCTCTTCTAATGCAAAACTTGGTACGATCGATTTAGAAATTTTGCGATCGATTTAGGAAAGTGTGATTCAGATATGAGCTTACGTGATTTTGAGTTTGATCTTGGAGGGCAGTGAGAAGTCAGTTCTCTGCCGCTGCTCTCCGTAGTGATTCTGCTGCACATCCAGACTGTTGTGAAGCGAGATGTAGTTTGAGAAGAGCCAATTGTCTGCCTTCTGAACTTCAGTGTCACACACTTGGTAGTAGCCACCAGTGAATGAGGCCGCATTAGGTTTCGTGTACTTCTGGTAGGTCCACTGAAACAAACAACAACAATAATCAACATGTTTAGTGTGCAAGCCAATTATTTTTATGTTTTTTTTTCATTGTCGCTATCGTTATCTTTATTTTATCAGTTTAGCAGAGAATCAATTTTAAGTACCATTTTTAAACTCAATTTACACTACAACACAAAACCTAGCGAGGTTATTTTAGATGCGCTTAAATTTGGAAACCTCGAAACTTGTCAAATATTAGGCGATTTACTTAATTCATAAATATTATTTCAGAAGTTGATGTTTGGTCGCCCAAGTTCTGCAATCTCACAAGTGCAATGCCAAACCATTCGCCCATCATACTTCATATTCGGGTATGCAAAGAAACAGAACTCTCTACATTCAATTTATATGTGTCAGATCCGATGTCTTGTGGGTTGGGGGTCTCGATTAGCAAACTGCATTTTGCAGCCTCTTATCTGTTTGTTCTATAGTGATACATTTCTTATGGTCAGCTAAGTTGGATTGAGCAAGCCAATCTTAGCTAAAGTGGTTGGCAAGATACGAGGAGATTGATTGATCGTAAGCTCAACTCAATCAAGTCAACATCACACTACAGATGTATTCGAATTCAGGCACCACTCTAGCAGAAATCAGTTGAAGACTCAGAAGTCATAAATAAATACCCGTGAAGTCTTTTAATCTAGAGATGAAAACTTGTCTTCTACAATTGATTTATTAGTGTACCGTACATCATAAGAAACAAGGTTACACTAAACATACACCTTAGGTCATGTTTGCTAACTCTGCACCTACTCTAAATATTTCTCAACACCGCCCCCTCTTACTTTTAAATCAACAAAATGAAAAACCTAGCTTCAACATCTCAGAAGTCTAGGCTTAATGCTAGCTTAAACGGAGCTAGAACCTAGACACTAATCCTAACACACAGACGAGTGAAACATGGATAGATGGCCTTCGAATAATTTCGGCTAAATTTCGCTCTGAAAGTTCGGAACTTTCGACATTCTTAAGTTGCTCAAAAATACTCACCCCTTCTCTTGTCTGTCCGACTGATGCATATGGTTTGAATCCCCAGTTTTCTTCCGTCTGTTTGGCGGTGTCAAGAAAAATTTCTGAAAAGAACCATCAAGTGAACATTTTTGGGAACTCAAAACTGCTTAAATTGTTTTCACAAAAATAATATTTGTTAGCTAGTTTACGCCTCAGTCTTTTAGGTCAAACATTCTTCTTTTCAGTAACAACATTTTACACCAGAACACGTAGAGCTCTGCTGTTAAAAAGTCCAATCTTCAGAGCGTTTAATCATAAGCGACGATCAGTCTAACACTTCACGCCAAAGACACTTTGAACCGTAACTAGTACATTGCACGGTATTGCTTTTACAACACTTATCGAGTGCTATGAAACTGAGCGTTTAACAAGCTAATCATCAGATATCATTTCACACTTTTCACCTGAAGTCGGGGGTTGGTGCAATAAAAATCAGACCTTCTCAAAAGAGCAGCTATCAAACCTAATTGCGTGAAAAAATCCTTTGTTCATAATCGCGTTTCAGACACTTTTGAAAAAAAGTGGCGCCATTTTATGTTTCAACTTTACAAGACTCGACAGAACAGTCTTAACTAGAAGTCTAATGCGATAAGGATTTGAAATCGTACATCAAGATTTAAAATCTTAAGATGTTCTGTTCTTTAAGTTGCAAGATTATAGTTGAGTATGTCCAAGTGGCAACACAAGAAAACAATGAGACGTCAAAAATGGCAGACTGCTTTGACAGATTTGAAATATCTTCTGCAACTTTTTTTGCTTAATTTGAATATTATTTTTCTTGCTGATCATATCATTAGCAGAGACCAGCTTTTGTTTGTATCTTATGTTCAAAACAAGTCGAAGTCAATCAAAAAATGTCCAAAACTACAAGAAAAGAGCATTTTTAATATCTCAAGTTGATACTTATCTATCTATGATTACTTCTAGCCAGCAATAAAAAGCTTGTTTTCTTTGGCTAATGATTAAATTCGTCAAAAGATACTCGAAGCGCCACTGCGTTTGAACTTTTCAATAAGTAATTTATCTGAGAGGTGTTTAGTACTACTGCTTACTTGTGGTTTAGTACTCTTAACTCGCAAAAAGAGCCATTAGTTTCACACTGTGAAAAACAGCTTTGATCAAATTTGATTAATTTTCTCAAGAAAGTCATTTTATGGCTGTCTTTTTAGCTTTAAAAAATTGCTAAAATTTTTTTAAAACACCACTAAATTAGTATACATGTGCATGATCAAAATGTAAAGGAAACTATAAATCTGAGCAAACGTTTTTTGACGTTTAAATTTTACCACCGTTGTTAAAAGTTAAATTAGCGCAATTACAATTGATGCCGTTTTTTTGAGGACTTTTTGCTCACTTTTCGGGAAAATGAACAAAATCTTGACGCTTTTTCGGCAATTGAAATTAAGTCGCTTCCTTCATCTTGAATTTCCATAAAACAAACTGAAGATTGCAATTTTCTTTTGATGCTACTCAAGGCGTGCATTTTAAATTTATCAAGTACACCTTGACTTTATGAGAATTTCACAGCGTAAATATTACGTCGGCAAATTTTCAAACAGCAAAAATGAAAAAAAAAAAAACAATTAGCTCAACTATAATTTTGCAAATTTGAGTGTCATAAAACAATCACTTTAATGGAAACAATAGACACTAATGGATGCTAACGAACACTTTCAGGAACTCTATAGTTACACGTGACGTTTATTTTTTGCTTCGTTTTCCCACATATGATCGAAGAGTAGCTAAATTTTTACATTTCAGCATCAATATAGCAAATGCCTTTTTGATGCTGATAATAAACTTCGATGATCGCAAGGGACTGCTTAGTTGAAACTAGGTTTAGAGAATTAGGTTAAGTGTGCATATTTCCAGCAATAGAATTTCCCATTATGCCGAGTTGCATAAGAAATGAAGTTTTGTTTTGAGGTTTCTTAATAAAATTTTAAAAAATACATGGAAAAAAAATACAAAATGTGGTTGTTTTCATTTCTTAACCTAGAAAAAAATCATAAAAAGATGATGTAGTAGAAATGCTGTTTTGGGCATAGTGGAGAGCTGAACACCGTCTATTTTACTCCTTTCTCTCAAAGAAAATCGGCCAGGTTTAACAAACCCAATCATCATGAAAATGATGATAAGGGACTACATACTAGTTCGTGTTATGTGCCTTTTAAAATAGAACATTTTGCAAATTCTAGCACACATTTCTTCTTCAGACTACTCAAAGATTAAAAGAGAATATTTTGCAACTTCTAGCACACATTTTTTGTTCAGACCACTCAAAGAGTTGCAAGGAACTGTGGATTAAGGTCGGTTTTTTTTCCAGCCAATTATGGTTACCTCAACCTCAAGGAAAGCTCGTAGGGTGTCAATTGTGGAGTCATATTAAAGCCTTATTGGCCGTGCTTCAAATTATTTTAAAATAAAAAAAATCTTTCGTGTAGAGAAAAACTGGTATGAATATGTTCGATTTTCAGACTAAAATAGACAAAGTTGTTCTTTAAGTTTTCAGCGATAGTAATTGCTTTTGCTTTTTCCAACCAACTCCAACTCATAAAATTTTCTAGAATAAATAACAAAATCTGGACGAAAATTGCAAAAATAATTTTCAGTTTTGTATGCTATTTTTTCTATTTTTGAAATTCTGTTTTCAAATCAATTAGGTCGGAACATTAAGCTACTTGAACAGCAACGAGCTATCCTTGTTTTAAGTATGAATCAAGTTAAACGAAGGTACTCAATGATCTGAACTCACAACTTGGACGGGGAAAATGTCAGACCACAAAACATTAACCCAAAATGGCATTCAGACTCAGGTCGTGTATACAGAGGTACGCATCATGCAGCTCAATGAGTGGTTTGCAAGCTAGCTTTTTATTTTCGAGGATAAAAGTATTTACACCGAATAGTCTCCTCTACAAGCTCTCTATTAAAGGTAGAGTACCTTTTTGAAAAAGCTATCGGTGTCTTAAACAATTCTGGAGTATGTATAAAAACAACACATTCTCGAGTAGCTATCAAACAATGTTTTGTACCGAGCACACTAATTTAGGCCTCTCAAAAATTAACGAGCAAACAAAAAAACAAAGATTTATCACGTTTATTCAGATTCAGTAGTCGTAAAAAAAAAATTGCCTAGAGCGAGAAAAAGGCAAGGCATTTTTAAACAAGCAAAAGTATAATCATCGAAAAGGTTACAATTTCGGGTTGTCAAACCTCATCTAACTTTGAAAAACGTTTATTTTTTTCAAATCAATCACATAAATCACATATAGAGAGTTGCAAAAAGTTCGGACAGACAAAATTAATTAAAAAGAGCAACTGCCTAGACATCAGCGGAAATAAAAACTGAAATAAACATAACGTCGAAAGTTTATAAAGCAGAGTATCACTCAAAACTTATAACCACGGCGGGCAACTGTTTCAGAAGCGGCGAATAGTAAACCTTGAAACAGGAAGATTATTGCAAAAGTCGCTAAAGTTTTTCTAAATTTTGAATGATTTGATCATCTTCTTATTTCCGTTATTTTTGGAACGGCCTAATCTGTTTTTTTAGTTCAAAATAACTCTAGATTTCGATTTTTAAACTAATTTCGCTACCTATTTTATAGTAAATCTGGATGTTGATCGCAGTATTTAAAAATTAGGCTAGCATAATCATCGGATAATCGACGATCTTGCTTTTCGAATTTGGTCTGACAAAAAGTTCAAGGTTGTCCGGCTTCAGATTTTGCATGCAAAAAAGCGTCGAAAAGCACTGATTGCTCATTTTAATTAATTCTGTCTGTCCGAACTTTTTGCTACTAATTATACGTTTTTGCTTACTCGAGCTCTAAAGAAAATATCTAGTTTTTAGCCGGTTTAATTCGTCAAAGGGCTATGACCCATGTCCTAGAAAGAAAAAATGCGTAATAATTATTCTAATTTCATATAAAGGCTTTTCCTAAAATTAACGAGAAAAAAGGAATCCTCGCTTGAATTATGGAGTAGAAGTTACAAGAAATCAAGCCTACTAGAAAATTGATAGTTTTGGAGGAGGCAGGTAGAAATTCAACTTACCATCTTCAGTTCTTGCAAGAGTAGAGCAATAAGCAGCAACTATGGTCACGAAAAGGACGACCCTGCTAGCACCAAGAAAGTCAATTGACCTTTGAAAAAACAGATCACACCTCATTCTACTGGCAGAACTGATTTAATTTAGGAAATCTCCAGTTAAGAAACCCAAAAGAGAAGAGACCAAATAAAAGGAAAGAGGTGAAGGAATTAGCGGCGTTTTATTAGAAGTAAGTAAATAAGGGAATCAACCGCTGCTAAGTTAAAACAGAATTTTATTCCAAGGAACTTCAAATTTATTAACTTCGATCAGTTTAGAATCCAAAGACGGCAACAAATTTTAACCAGATCATAATCTTTACTCTATCAGATCCAAAATAATTTGAAAATTTAGCGATATTTGTGAAAATTAACAGAAACGATAGATTTTATATCTTCTGTCAGACCAGCGCATTTCGTGACGAACAAAATAAAGAAAATTATCGACCAATAAGATTGAAGTTATTTATTCAACTACAAGCAAAATAGCGTATAATTCAGTGGATTTTAGCTAAAAGATAATAATGCTTACAATTCTATCTTATCAATTCTAACAAAAATACATTTTGAGGTAATTTGAAGAGATCTCAACAAGGACATCCCAAGGAACACTTTGACAATATCTAAGTTTGAAACATATCACACCAGGTAAGACAGGACAACTGACTCCGATTTGATTGATTTCTGTCAATCAGTTCGAGCTATTGGTATAAAATAATCGAACTAAATCTACTCAATGGACATTTTTGTTAAAATAAGCAGAGGTTCCAATTTCAGTAGAACACTCTGGATATCGCCAGACACTATAGAGAGTAGTAAAAAGTTGAAACAGTCAGAATTACTTAAAAAAGAGGAAATAACTGATTTCAAAAAACTTTTGCATGTAAAACCTTATTTTTCAGACAAAAAATATGACTCAAGGTCACCTAAAAACTCAAATTTGCTTGCAAAAATAGCTAAAAATTGACAGATAGCTCTTTCTAATTGCTTGTCTGTTCCAATTTTTTGCTACTAACTATACACAGATTTGCAGACTTCAGATGACCTTGACTTATAATTCCTGAACTGCGCTCATCGGACAACTTTCAGACGTCTGACAGGTCAATGTCTAGACAGAACTCACTACAGAATCAACATTTACTTGAAACCCATCTTCACAACGTAAGAATCACTCTCAAGATAAGGATGCAATCACATCCATTTTTCTTGAATTGGGAAATTTTTAGAAACTTTACGTTGCATATTGAATCGCGACTGCGAGGGATTTATATGGCTTGTTACTCAGTCACCTCGGACTTTAACTAAAGGTACCTGAACTCCTCAAGGTCACAAAATTCCACCCGTGGTCGAAACAAAACGGTTAAGTGGTCGGAACAATCAGTCCAAGATGCAGATAATGTTCTCCGATAACAATTGCTGTATTAGTGACCCTAAAAAGTTCAGAAAAGTACCTTGGCTTGTCCAGTTTTGTCTTTGATGGTGCATAGTCAGCTAAAAATCAGTAATCATGTAAACCAAAAATTCTTAAACTGTTGAATAATAGGTATCTAAAAATTACAGAACTCATGCAGGTTTCATTCAAATGATCTAACTTCTGGCTGGTTCACTTCGTCTATGCCTTAACTTTCAGCTGATTTATATACTATACGGTCTTTCGGCTGGTTTATTCACACTCTATTTATTGAACTGCCGACATTTAGATTCACCTTACAGGATAGCTTATTTACGATAAGCCTAAGGAACTTTTCAATGTTAATATTGTAAAACTGAAACCATAACAAAAAACAATTGCAACTAGGTTATTCGGCTGCTGTTCGAGTAGCTCTGAAATTTCCGACCACAAATATTGAAGTCAACAGTTCAAATACTAAAAAAAAATGAAAAAAGTAGCAACACAGGGGCGGGGCGGAGCTTCGCATCATTTGCGATACAACACAAGCAACCCTTTAGGTCGATAAAAAAAACTAGATCTATGTGCCTTAAGCATCGGAAGAAAACCTACCAAGCAGTAACAAAGCCGAAAAAAAATTGAGCACAAACCCCTTAAGCCGAAAAATTAAGAGAATTAAAAACTAATAAAAAGTGAAATTTTAAATCCAGTTGCTTAAATCGCTCCCAACATGAAAAAGAAATTTCGACTGATATTTAAAAAAACTAATACTATTCTGCCTAGGAAAGTCTGGTACCCGGTTGCAACCTACAATTGAAATCGCACAGTATTTCAAAACAACCACTGAATACCCTAATTCAGATGCTGCTTAAATAATGTTCAAATAAATGCTGCTTAAATAATTGCAAAAAAACTCTACAAATTTTGCCTGTAATTTAGTATCCCATTAGTTTCTGCATAATTTAGTTTTAAAAAAATGTAAACGTGAGGTTTTGCAATGATAATCACGACTAATAGGGCTTTAAAACAATACGACTTTTGAGCCCTACGAGCTTTCGTTGAGGTGGTCAAAATAGGTCGAAAAATAACCTAAGCCATAATTTCTCCCAGTCACTTTCAGGGCAAAACTTTTCCAATTTATTTAAGGTTAAACACAAAAAGCAGTGCCAGTAGTATTATAGAGAATTGCGTTAGCATTACTTGATCCAGAAAATCATGAGATTCTTAAAATTTAATCTTACTTCGGGAACATTTTTTTTTATACAGAGGCGAAGTTGCACTTCGCATACACATGCAAAAATATGACCGATAACGCAACTGGGTAAAACTGAATGAATAAAACTTTGAGTCTATAAAACTTCTCAAGTAACGCACGCCAATTATGAGTCTACATAATTGCTTAGGGTCAATTATGACGCATTAGCAGTACCAGTCAATTTGGAAATAGAAATTTACCAACTAACATGCTTCAATTTTTAGAGCGGACGCGTTATAACTAGCATAAGAAAAAGTTCATTAGAAACATCCGACCCTCCTGCCTAGGTTCGAACCCTCTTATTTTGCATAGCTGCTGTATATGGTCACGAACAAAATCAAGAACAGCTGGTTGATGTGCAACTGGCGCACAAAAATGGTCAGACGACTGTCATTTTTATCAGCAAAAAGATATTTTTGTATCATATAAGGTTTTATCTGTTTTTTTAGTAAATTTTCAGAGCAAGGTCGAGGGAAAATCCAAAATTAACTGCACTGAGAACATACAAATAGCTTTCAATAACATCAACTTAGGTTACTTTATACTGACTTCTAGCCAAGAGTGGCTCTTCGCTCTAAATTAACTTAAAAGCAAGACTTTCGAAATTTTGTTCTCGAAATTAAAACAAATGTTCTGGAATTTTTGATAGGCGGTGAGACTCATTTAGAACGTGTTTTATCAAGAAGCTCTACCCAACTGATGCCTTTAGAGACGTTTAGAAGATCTTGGTCGATATTTTGTAAATTGAGACGCCAAATACAGGCAAACAAGTACCAAAACAACCAGTGATTTAAGACCAAGCCAATATGCTTTTACAATTATAAACCGAGCAGTCCTCATTTGAATATTTTTAGTCCAACACTTGAAACTTCTACAAAGTTCTACTCATCATTTATAGTAAACGAAACGCGCTCCCCGTAACTTCATTTCTTTTTTTAAAACATTGGAATTGAAATATTTGTTGGAGGGCTTTTCAGTTTCCCTCCAGCAGTCTGCTAACGGTTTTCTGTCACTTTTTGTTTAATTTTTTTTGTGCTAAATTCTCATTCTTCTCATTCGGCATCAATTTTCAAAAAATTTTGGCCAAAAAGTTCAAAACGCCTATGCGAATGCTTACATTTTGTCAACTAGAGGATAAATTACTTTGAAGTTCAATGCTTACACGAACATGGTCCTTCAGTTGAGTAAAAACAACGGATAGAAAACTTGAAAAAATAACAAAGAATGGCGTTCAAAATCAATACGATAAATTTCGACATGTCTTAAGCTTTCATTGCTTAGCGGGTAATAACAGAAATGAGCAGCCCTGCTGATGCATAAAAAATTTATCGACAGATAATGGCTGAAACTTTTTGATTGTTGTTGTAGTAGCCTCCATGACTGTTGACAGCATTGGTTCTGTTTGTTTCGGCTGATAAAGGTTTTAGTCTCGCCCTAGTACATTGCTATTGGTCCCAGCGGGATAGTAAGGGCATGCACTAGCCTGGGTTACTTGAACGCGGTTTTAACACTGGCCTCGTCGGAATTGAGCTCGCATTTTGTGTTGATGTGAGGTCAGCATCCTCCGTCAAGCTGATTAGTTCTTTCAAGGGAGTTGAGGTCTCCCTCTCCTTCGTACTGTGTGAGCAGAAAGTGTCAGCTACACGAAGGTGTCAGTACAATAACTGAGGATATCAAAATCTGTCGGAAAGTTGCATAATTGGTGCGCGTCATGCGGCCCTAGATAGCTAGCAGAGAGTGCATATATTACCAACTTTTGGGTCAACCCTTTTTAGGTAGTTATTCAGATTGGGTATCCGAGGCGGAGCTGTGCAAGTGTGCACCTAGCCTCGCGTGAAAGTTTTTCTTCGATGATTCGTCATACCCAAAAGTTCAGTGGTGACTCTCAGTAAAGTGTCTCACAGTTTTTAGTATCCAGATGTTTGAGAAGTTCTTTGTATTGATTAATTGTGTGAACTGAATCAGTTGGCAGGAGTACTTGCTCATATTTTGTTTTCAGAGTAGCTGTCAGTATTCGTCCGCTGTTTGATTCTAACATTATATGGTCTGAACGCTCCGGAAGATCGCTTCCCAGGAGAATGGTTTAGCAAGCAATTCATTATGCGCTCGAACAGGGAGAACTTCAGTTTCATCTTGTAAACGATCTATGTTCGTAATTCGCCACAGCCAGCTACTTCTTAAAGCATTAGTTTGTTTGAATTGCAGTTTTAACCAGTTGGTGTTTCTTAAACTTGGAGACCATATGGGTGCGGCGTAGATCATTACGCTACGACTGATTGCTGTAAAGCTGATACCAAGTTTTTATTTTTAGCAAAACCTATTGGTATTTGCAAGTTGTTATTTCTGGCCTGAACTCGTGCGCAAACATTGTGCATTAATTCCAAATGTGAACATGTGAGCGTAGCTAACACCCACGATTTTTGGGTTTTTTATGCCTTTAGTGGTATCCTCAAATATCGACTTTGGTTGTGTAGCAGTTACTTTAACAGACCAAGAAAAAAAAACAATTACCATGGACTTGTTTTCAAGGGGAGATATTTAAGTGTATGTTCTTTAGCCATTCGTTCAATTAAAAAAAAACTAAATTACAAAAAGGGCCCTTCCATTTAGTTACGGTAAGTGCACAAGCTGGATAGGGCCATACCAGCGATATAAAAATGCATATATATCAGCAATGAAGTCATAAATCAGCATTAAATGCATCGTCGTAATGTTAATTTATCTTAGCCGTCCTTCCTCTACAATAGCGCTTATGGAGTTGTCGATAAATTGAACTTTGCGTAGCGATCTGCACCCCCTTATACAAAGTATAGAGCTCCTCAGGAGCGCGAAGCTTATTTTAGTTCTTATGTAGTTTATAGATTCTGGATAGCTTTCTTGTCTTTTTTCACTTAGTTTTTCGGCCAAGCGCTGCATCGTTCGCGTGGCTGTTGGAGCAGCGCCACCGGTGCATCCAAAAATTAGCGGGCAGAAGCTACTCTGCTCTACGTTTAAAATTCTTTGCTGATATTTGGAGTTCTTCAGAGTTTCGTGGTATTTGTATGCATCCTTATGCAGTTTTCGCGATGTTTTGACATGGGATTGAAAATTTTCACATCAACCCCAGAGTCCACGATTGAGTACGGTAAAATTTTATTGGTGCGTGAAGCTCAAATTGATGTGCAGCTGAAGTTAGTATTATTATGTCATCAGGATTAGTTACCGGCTTAAACATTTCTCGCGGCTTAGGCAGGAGATGAGGCTCAGATATAGGTTGAAGAGGGAGGGCGAGAGCACACCATGTGGCACACATTGTTAAATTTTCTCATGCCAGATATTGCGTCTCTAAATTCAGCATATGAGAAGCGTCCTTAGAGATAGGATAACAGCCATCGCTTGGTCTTGGTTGCTAAGCCTGAGTTGTATATATCATCCAGAAGGACGGTGTCAATTAGTGTGTCAAAGGTAGTTTTTAGATTAGGTGCAACCATGAGGGTTCTTTGGCATAGTTTTTCATGCGAAAGAACACTCGTATTTGCACTTGATCTAAGAAATTGGTTCTGGAGCCCGGACCTCAATTCTTTACCGTCTGTCACCAAACTTTCCATTAGAAACTTTTGGAATCGTCTCAATTATCGGCTGGGACATAAAAGCTTCAGGAAAACTAGCTTGTAACGCACCTCCAGTGCTTCGAATTTTTGGTAACTAAAAACAGCTTTTATTGGAAAGAAGTTCTGCAACCTCCGACTGTTCTCTGACAGTTGGTAATTTAAAGGGCTGGTTATTATAGTGTTGGTACTTTCTTAATTTCAAAAAATTAATTCAAGTTTTTTTCTTACTTCAAATTTTAAAAACCATAAAACGTTAAATCTCGGAAACCTAGTGGGCCCATGAAGAATTTTTAATACCAAAGTTTCTCGAAAAATGAAACTATCATAGGAAAAGTCAAATCTCAGAAACTCATACAGCCTCAGTTTCGCAACGCCTCAGAAAGTAGCGTGACAAAAAAGATGTCTCACTAGAAGGTTGCGGAAAACAAATTTTGTGAAGTTTCTAATGGATTATATCTTTGAAACTTTGGAAGAAGTCATTAAAAAGTCACATCTAGAAAACTTAAAATTTTTGAGCAGTCGCATATGGACGCAAGACTTGCAATCTCTGAGAGTAACCTCAGAGTACCCTACTACGGGTGTTTTTAAATCCAAGTTAACTGAAAATTTTGAACAAAAATCTTTGAAAACGTCATATCTCGAAAACTACAGGGATTTGAGCAGTCACATTTGGAGACAAAATTTGCAACACCTGAGAGTACGCTGACATTGCCTCACTATAGAGACAGGAATTTCAATTTTTGTGAAACTTTTAATATCTTAGTTCTTTGGACAATGGTAAAGACTTAAAAAAGTCACATCTCGAAAACTAAAAACATTTGAGCAGTCGCATTGGGGAGCAAGATTTGCAATCCCTGAGAGTAACCTCAGAGTACTCTACTACGGATGTTTCTGTATCTAATTTTACTGGAAAATTTGAGAAAAATATATTTAAAAAGTCATATCTGGAAAACTACAAGCATTTGAGCAGTCATATTTAAAGGCATTATTCGCAATCCCTAGGAATACCCTTAAAAGCACCCAATTAAAGAGTTGGGGTTTTCAAATTTCGCAAAAATTTTTTAAAATTAGATTTCTTAAAATTATGAAAAAATCACAAAAAATTGTCGTTTCTCCTAAACTGAAAGTTATTGGGTATTCTTATTTGAAAGCAAAAATCGCAACCCCTGGGATAAGCCTGACAGCATCTTTTTAAAAAAGTTTGCTCATTTTAAATTTTGTGAAAAAAATCCTTGAATTTCAACTGGAAAAATGAAAAATTCTTAACCATTGCAAGATACGATACAGCTTAAACATGAAAAAAATTCTACCGTTGAACATGCAAAAACAATACGTTGAAATTGCTTAAGCACGCCGAGATAGTGAAGCCCGCATTTAGAACTATAATAAAAGATAGATAATAGATAATTGAAAATTCTTTTCTTAACGCCAGGCTAACAAACTTTTTCGTTTCTGTACAATACGCTGAAAACGCTTACACATGCCGAGATAGTGAAGACCGCATTTACAACTATAATACAAGATAGAGAATACATAATTGAAAATTCATTTTTAATGCCAGGCTAACAAACTTTTTCGTTTCTTTGTAACATTCGTCTACTGCAGTCACACATGAGGCTTAAGAAAAATAGGCCCTATAACCACTGGCTCAAGGGTCAGGGACACCATCTCTTGTGTTTTTCTACCTCAAGAACGGTCGGAGCCAGTTCGGTTCGTTTGTGACATGAGACTACGACCCGTTACAGCTTAAAGGCTACTACTAAAACATCCCCCCACTCTAGAATTAGAAACGTCCCCATACTTAGGTCTCTAGATACCCAAAATACATGAACGCCGTTAAAAACCGGGTTAGAACAATCCGTTAAGTTTATTTTTATTAGACAGTGGAACTTTGATCCATTTCAGATGGATCAACCTAAAACTCGCCTTACCTCAACATAACAATTATAAAACACACTAATGTATATTATATCTTTGAAACTTTGGAAGAAGTCATTAAAAAGTCACATCTAGAAAACTTAAAATTTTTGAGCAGTCGCATATGGACGCAAGACTTGCAATCTCTGAGAGTAACCTCAGAGTACCCTACTACGGGTGTTTTTAAATCCAAGTTAACTGAAAATTTTGAACAAAAATCTTTGAAAACGTCATATCTCGAAAACTACAGGGATTTGAGCAGTCACATTTGGAGACAAAATTTGCAACACCTGAGAGTACGCTGACATTGCCTCACTATAGAGACAGGAATTTCAATTTTTGTGAAACTTTTAATATCTTAGTTCTTTGGACAATGGTAAAGACTTAAAAAAGTCACATCTCGAAAACTAAAAACATTTGAGCAGTCGCATTGGGGAGCAAGATTTGCAATCCCTGAGAGTAACCTCAGAGTACTCTACTACGGATGTTTCTGTATCTAATTTTACTGGAAAATTTGAGAAAAATATATTTAAAAAGTCATATCTGGAAAACTACAAGCATTTGAGCAGTCATATTTAAAGGCATTATTCGCAATCCCTAGGAATACCCTTAAAAGCACCCAATTAAAGAGTTGGGGTTTTCAAATTTCGCAAAAATTTTTTAAAATTAGATTTCTTAAAATTATGAAAAAATCACAAAAAATTGTCGTTTCTCCTAAACTGAAAGTTATTGGGTATTCTTATTTGAAAGCAAAAATCGCAACCCCTGGGATAAGCCTGACAGCATCTTTTTAAAAAAGTTTGCTCATTTTAAATTTTGTGAAAAAAATCCTTGAATTTCAACTGGAAAAATGAAAAATTCTTAACCATTGCAAGATACGATACAGCTTAAACATGAAAAAAATTCTACCGTTGAACATGCAAAAACAATACGTTGAAATTGCTTAAGCACGCCGAGATAGTGAAGCCCGCATTTAGAACTATAATAAAAGATAGATAATAGATAATTGAAAATTCTTTTCTTAACGCCAGGCTAACAAACTTTTTCGTTTCTGTACAATACGCTGAAAACGCTTACACATGCCGAGATAGTGAAGACCGCATTTACAACTATAATACAAGATAGAGAATACATAATTGAAAATTCATTTTTAATGCCAGGCTAACAAACTTTTTCGTTTCTTTGTAACATTCGTCTACTGCAGTCACACATGAGGCTTAAGAAAAATAGGCCCTATAACCACTGGCTCAAGGGTCAGGGACACCATCTCTTGTGTTTTTCTACCTCAAGAACGGTCGGAGCCAGTTCGGTTCGTTTGTGACATGAGACTACGACCCGTTACAGCTTAAAGGCTACTACTAAAATATCCCCCCACTCTAGAATTAGAAACGTCCCCATACTTAGGTCTCTAGATACCCAAAATACATGAACGCCGTTAAAAACCGGGTTAGAACAATCCGTTAAGTTTATTTTTATTAGACAGTGGAACTTTGATCCATTTCAGATGGATCAACCTAAAACTCGCCTTACCTCAACATAACAATTATAAAACACACTCTAGAAATTTAAATTAGGTACTCACATCGTAGCACGCTCAAGAAAGGGAAGTACTTCAGTCGGTAATCAACTCGAGAATTAAATAATGTAACTAAATGAGTTTTAATGTTTATCAGTTTCAATGACAAGGACAAGTTTTAACTCTAGGATATAGTTTCTCGTGAACCATTGGGACACTCAAGCTGTCCACCTTTCCACCGAAGGTTCACTCTAGTCCAGTTCAAATAATAATCCAATCGAGTAATGACAATCCAGTTCTCGGGAACACGCATGTCTCTGTTTCAGATGGGACAGCTCTACTCTTGTTCTATTGTGACAGAAATTGCGAATAGCAATTTCCCACCGTTTTATTTAGCAACTTTCCCGCGATTGTTACTCGATTGTTCTGACTTCTCTTTTCTGATTTTCAGTTATCGCGAGAAAATCGTGCATGACTGGTTCCATTCGAAATTTTGAAAAACTAAATTTCACTCCAAAATCAAGTGTTTTTTGCTTCTCTCAAGGTCAAACTTCCGAATATGACCGACTGGCACATACTCCCCGGACTCGAGATCGATGTCCTCATCGCGTGCTGTCTTCTGCCAGTGAGTCCCAGAAAACCGAGTGTTACTCAAGATACAGTGCCAGTGGTCATTTACAGAAGTTTGCAGCAGACTTAAGCTTATCTACACCCCAAAATTCACAGCCATGTAAAATTTTCACACTATCGCTAAACAGCAATCAAAATCTGCACACACCTGCACCCTTGAATTCTTGCTTTCCAAGCCAATCATTTAAAATTTCTTTTGTCCTATTCAATCAGGAAATTGTCATGCAGCATTTTCATTTATATAATAAATATAGTATATTAATAACAATATTTGCTTTGTTAAAACTTCTTTTTCGTGAATCCAAGTTTCACCCGGATCCACGCTCAAGCCCCCCTTTCCCTCTCAAGACTCAAGATCCATTCGAGCCACCTGCTCATCTCGCACTCTTCGCCTTGGAGGTACTGCACCCTGAAGTACTAGATACGGCAAACTGTCTCAACAGTTCCTCTTCATCATCGGAGCTAATCACAATCTCCTCCCAAGCCTTCAGCTGCTCGTAGGATCGCATCCATTCTCTTTGCTCTTGCAACCTCTTTGCGTGGTTGGGTAGTGCCTTCACCCTAGATTCCCGGTTCAAACAAAAGGAGTTGTGCAGGCTCAAGCTCACGTTCTTCGCCAGGTCCTCCTCTAGTATCGATTCCCTCGCCTTGGTATTGTCTCTAGACATCTTACCCACTCTCTTCCATCCTGTCGTGATTGCATTACGATGGGTTAACAGGGGTCTCTTGAAAGCTTCCGGCCCAATCTCGGCCTGGAACTGTCGATACTCCTTTTGATGTTTCCTCATGTGATCTTTCGTTGTCATGTACAACCAGGACGTCAGCGTCGCCCGAAACCATGGTAAAAACCTCAAACGGCTCCAGACATGTCTGACCTCCGTTGGTATGGCGAATACCTTGCACGCAGTCTCAAACAACTCGAGTCTCCTACTGTAGTCTATCGCGTATATTGACTCTGCCGTTGGCGTCCCCGCTTCCCGATACTTCGTTATATTCTCTTCTATCCATCTCAGAGCCAAGATCGTACTCACTTCCAAGATCGTCACCTTCTGTCGGTGATCCGGTAGTCCGATCGACCAGATTTCTTCCATATCATACACCAGGCAAAGGTTCTTGTGATCTGGATACCACACCGTTTGCGCTAAACAGTGGCATGGGCATTCTCCATGGGTGATTTCAATGCTCCTGAGGTTACGCTCCCCCGAGGCTTCCAAGAGAGGCTCAAGCTCCATCATTTTCTCATGCATCGTGTCGTTATCTTCCAGGTTTGGAGCACTTCCCACAGGTTTTCCGATCACGTTTTGTCTCTCGTGATCGCTTGTGTTCTCTCTCTCCAACTTCAAAAGTTCTTCTCCCCAGATTTCACTCAAGTCATCTCTCAATTCTTTTGGTACTGTCCCCCTGATTTTTCTCAACAACTTGTGCGAGTGATGCGATATCCGAGCCAACCTCACGCACTTGGGCACTGAGAAGGCCTTGTCCACCAGTACTCTCTGGCTGGATGCTTCCACCATCACCATGTGCAGTGGGTAGTGACTTCCGCACAAGTTGGCCATCATTGACCCTATCAGCGATTTCGCGTTCAATGGCAAGCCATAAGCTTCGCTCATGGGAAATCCCATTTCCGCCTCGAGACCAACCTTCCAGCTCCGGATGTGTTTTTGAGTCACCTGCAACACCCCGGGCCATGATTCTACGCTCAACGCCGTCACTAAATGATGTTCAGATTCTAGTCTTTCCAGTGACTGCAGACTACACATTCTCGAGAAGAATCCGAGAGCTGTCGCTATATTCACCGTGGTTCTCGCGTAACACTCCGCTACTATTTGCACTTCACTTTTCTCCCTTTCTGTTATGTCTTCGAACCAAGTGATCAGGTCTTCTTTTTGAAATGACAGTATTCTAACGCATGACCGTCCATCGCAGGTGTGCTCTCCGTTTCCACACGTCGAATCCAGACAGCTACCCGGCTCCAATTTCTTTGCTGACCCGGGATTACTAGTCTTTTCGCTTGGCTCTTGCATCTGAGGTGAAATTAGCTTATGCAGCACACTCAACTTTGCCAGATCTTCATCTTCCGTTGGTGCTAACCTCACTCGCTCGGTGGCTTCCTCGATCAGACTCGCGTGGGGATGTGGACACCAGGAGGGTCTTAATAGCTTCCATACCACTCCCAAGTTCGTGGTTAACAAGCCATTTCCATCGCCCATGTTCACTTCAACTCTCTTGTTTGAACGCGGTATGCTCACCACCTCTGGTGTTTTCTCAAGAATCAGGCCCAGGCTCGGCCCCTCTTTTTCCACCGCGTCTATTTCCATTATTCTTTCTGTCCAAAACTTCAGTAGCTCCGCTACCTCATGATTCCTGTGGGCGCCTCCAGCTTCCGAGTCTAAGAAGGGGTTGTAGGCCATTCCCATCACTCCAGACACATATTGGTATTCCCCCTTCTCGCTGATTCTCGAGTACTGCTCTGACGAGGCCAGGTTACGGTGAACATCATGTTCTTCTTCGAACTTCTTATTATAAAACCTCCGTACCTCGTCTAGCTTCCTATGGTTCTCTAGGGATAGTCTGGAACCCTCTTCCTTTTCTATTCCTGTGCTCTGATACACGTTCAAGATGACCGTTGAGACTCTTTTTTCCATGGTTTTGCTTGCGCTTGCTCTCTGTTGGCATGCCAGGATGGTGCTATCAGACATCATCGACATTATCCATCTCAAGAAACACGTGGCATCCTTTCTTCTGGCCAGGCTCAAGCCTGAGTTGTCCCTGGCTACGTGTTGCATCAGTGCCTGATACATATCTAGCTTCTTGCTTCCCAACTTCAGTCTGTCATACGAGGTCAGTGTTTCCAACTCTATCCCCACCAGACTCCAGGTGAACATTAATTGTCCTGCAGTTCTAACGAAGGGATTCGCCATTAATGTTGGTGCTGATGAGGGTGTCCTCATTGCTTCTTCAAAATGATCCTTCAACAAACTCTGCCAGGACCTCTTCAGATGATTTGCCATTTCTATTCTATTAACCTCGGCCTTTTGCTGGGTGGCCCAATTGCGTCGCTTGCGAGCTACTCCACTGTCCAACTTCTTCCAGCAGTCCTCCATTTCTTTCAATGTTTCAAGGGCCACCCACCACGTCCGGGAGGTGTTCCTCGTCTTGTTCCTTTCCAATGGATCACTTGTCACTCGCTTGCCCGTGGCCTGGTGTGCCTTCGAGATCCATTCTTTGCCGACATCTACTTCCCATGTCTGTCCGTTCGTTGAACCTCTCTTCACGTTTATCTTCTGAGACTTGAAGTCTTCCTCCGATGTCGAACTGGTGGAAACCTCTATTTCCCTCTCTACTTCAAGTGGTCTTCTGAGCTCCGAGCTGCTCTTGTATGCCGCCGTCTTGCATCGAGCCAAAACCATGGGCGCCGTCTCTCTCAAGTTTCCGTTCGAAACAGCATCCACTGAAGGACTACCCAATCCTTCCACTTCTCTCTTCCTCTTGCGAGTCTTCACATCTCTACTTGAGGGTGTTGTGGCTACCATCACTGATTCGACCTCTCCATCCACTCCTTCCAACTCTTGCCTCCCCCCTGCTCGAGCCTTAAGGATATTAGTACTTTTAATCATATTACTAGTCCCAACCTTATCCCTTTTTATATCATCAACCATTTTATCTACAGTTTTTTGTCTCCGAGTAGAGCTGTCCTCACATTTTTCTTCTCTAGTCTTCGATCGTGAATTCCTCAGCTCTACCAGCTTGCTCAGTAGCTCTTTTCTCGCCTTCTCATCCAGGCCCGTTCCTATCAGAAGCGGTTCTCCAAATCTTACGACTGTGTCCCACAGTTCCTCCTTGAATTTGTCCAGCGTCGTCTCGCTGCCCACTTCTTGATTGAATTCTTCCAAAAACTCCTGCCAAGCATCGTCCTTCAGTGATCCCAGGAATATGTCCCTGTTCCCTTCGAAAGTGTTCTTTTCCCTTTCCTCCGAGCTCAAGAGTATCATCCCCATATTGAAGGTCTCACTTGCCAATGGCAATTCCAGATCCTTCCGGGGGGACGGAATCAGTGGTGGTGTGGCAGTATCTGCCCAATTCTCCTCGCTCAAGTCTTTCAACAGCTCTTGAGTGGTGAGCTCCTCCCCTGATGGCCCTGGTTCAGGCGTATTCCCCACTTCCATGGATTCACCGGCTTCACTGAGAGTTTCATCCATACTCTCTTCTTCTGACTCATGTCTCCTTCTCTCGAGAATTTTCTTAAATCGGTCCTCGACGGGTCCACTCCTCTTGTCTCCAGGCGTGTCCACTGACAGTGGTGATGGTGTCGTAGGATCCAGCTTTTTGTATTCCGTCAGTGCTACATGCAGTTGACCTGCTGCATCTAGTTCTGTTCCCTCCTGTCTTATTTCCACCTGTTCCAAGCCATAGGGTGCCTTATATTTTCTCGTGGCAAATTTCATGTCGTCCACCAATGCGACGTGCCCCTCCATCACCATCATCCTGCCATCATCCCATATGGGTAGCATGTTCTCAAGTCCCTCCTTCTCTAGAGTTCTCAAGACCTTCCGCACCTCATATCCGGGGGGCTGTGAACCTCTACTCTTTTTCGCTTGCGTCGTCCACGAATTTACCTTCATCTCGCTGGTATGGAAGTAGACCGCCGCCGGGTAGCCGATGAACAGGGGGTCCCAGCCATCAGTGAAATCCTTCTGCGTTTCCTCCGTCGTCATCCTCGCCATTATGGAGGGAACTACCAACGGACTGTTCATTCCTAAGGTCATCCTCCTGACTATTGGGAACTCAGGCATGGTGGCTGGGAGGATTTCTTTCTCCATTATGGTCTCCAGCTCCCTCTTCACCAGTGCGAAGCACTCCTTCCAGGCAGGAATTCTCAAGATTTCTCGTCCGTCCGCCGTCAATGGGTTCAAGTTCCAGAATTTGGGATACATTTCGATGGGACCCTCTCGCTTGCCTCCCATTCTACATTGCATTTGCCCCCTGAAGTTGTACACTATTAGCTCGGCATCTTTCACCTTTCCAAAGAGTACCGTGTTGCTCATTCGCCCTCTGAGCACCTCCTGCTGACACCAATTTAACGCCGTCCCATCCAGTATACTGATAAGACTCAAGTGCGTTACAGAGTGACGATACGTTGTCACCAGGGGGTCTTGGAACGCGTACGTCACTGCTGGACCATAAATGCAGGTCACCACCTCCTCTAGGCCCCGGATTATCCCCATTGGGTCCGACCTCATTGCCAGGCATAGGTCCGTCAGCAGAGGCATCCCTCTGTTCGTCTTCTTCCATTCTTCTCTCGAAGTTGGATTCTCATCTTCACCCGTCATGTGCCGATTTTGCATCATGAGGTATTGTACTAGCAACGTCTTCAACCCTGCGGCACACTTGTAGGAGCTGGTTTCAATGCTCGTGTGGACTCTCCCCATTGACAGAGGCTCTCCATATTCCATTAATCGATGAAACGACACCAATTCCCCATGGGTCAAGAGTACTAGTGCCAGGTACCCATCAACTCGAAGTGTCTCCACTCCTCGACTAAACATGTATGCTGGGCCCATGTTGAACAAGTATCTGGGGTAGACCAAATACAGGGCCAAGAGCAGGCTGATGGGCATGCCCAGTATCTCCTGCACGAAGGCTCCAAAGATAGTCGCCGTGGTACCGAATATTCCTGCCAAGAATTCCTTCTCCCAGCAAGGACTCAAGAACTTGAGAATCTCGTAATCCCTCCTAGTCTTCAATTCGCCTTTGGCGTGCTCTCTCCAGAACCCTCCAATCGTCACTTCATTGGCGGCCGAGACAAATCTAGCCACCGTCATGTCTCTTGTTTCGGCCAGCTCCAGTTGTTTCTCCAGAAAACTCCAGACTTGTTTCACGAGGGGTGGTGCTTCCTCCCTTGTCTTGTTCGTGGCGTTCTCCAGCCTTGGTGTCAAAAATGGCCACCAGCCATTCTCTTGAGTCAAACGATATTTCATCGATTCTAATTGCTTTTCCGTCTCGGCCACATTTCTTCTCTCGTTACTGGGACCTCTAGACCTGCTGCTGGAGTTTGTGATCTTCACATCCATACTCCGAAACCACAAGCTGGCCGTTAATTTGCTTATCGCCGGGTGATCGTCCCCGATGACTGGACTGAACTTGAGTTGCCTGGCTAAGTTCGATATCTCTAGCAAGAGCACCTCGTCTAATACGATCAGGATGTCGGCTAGTCCATAAAAGCCCCTCAGTGCATGAGATATATCCGCCCATGCCGCCGCCAATTCTGACTTGCGAAGCCTCAGGTTTGATGGCTCCAACTCCCGATTGGGAGCTGCCATTAGAATCCGCCATTCATTCCCTTCTGCTATCAGGATCAAGACCGCGTACACGAACTGTAGGGCGGGTGGCATATTCGCGTATCCAGGAGATGTGGTAAACACCACCTTCGTCTTGGACCCGAATCTCGAGACAACATTCTCTTGCACTTCATTCATCGCCGCAAACAACGCTTGAATGGCTTCCCATATCTTCCTCGATGTCGGAATTTCATCGCCCTTTAGTTGCTCAAGAAGTCCCATCGCGTGCAGGTGATCATTCATTCCTGCAAACAACAGCAGCTCAGGTTCACAGGGCATCTCCGACTTTATTGCCACCACCAGAGTTAACATCTGATTTAATTCAGCTCCTGGCAAAGAGTATATCAAAGTCTCCGGCCAGAACAACTTGGGAGACGTTCCTTCGAAGTCTGATCCCGCCACAATGACTACTCTCGCAGCAGCTGGATCTGCTCTATCATAAACTGCCAGGGTTTTGGCCAGCTGGGTACTCCCACAGGGCTTCCCGTACCTGGGATCTTCCGCCAATTTCGAGCCTTCGTAAGCGGCATCTGGCAATCCCGTTCCTCCCGGATTGAGTAGCTTGTCTACCACCTTTAACTGTGCCGGGGTTGCCAACCTGATCCTGGCGATGCTAGTTCGGTGCTTGGGAGGTTCTGCTATAAGTCCAGGACTCCCCAGCAGCTTGAGAGGTCTGTAGTTAATGGGTCCCATGATCGCTTTTGTGGGAATTCCAGTCAGGTCTGTGGTCTCCATCAACTTCGCTCTCGAGAAGTGCGCCTCATGAGCTTTCAACCAGTCCACGCAATGATGCCTATTCAAATCCTCGTGTGACACTCGTTCGATCCCCAGGGTTTCCGCCAATTCTCGCCTGCATTCCAAACTCTCTAGATCCAGTTCTTTCACCTTCTCAGGATATCTCAAGCGAGCGGTCTCCATAGACTTCTTTTCCCGTTTGCTCTCTGCCACTACCACTGAGGATATCGCCAAGCCTGGAGGTGTTGATGACGTCACCTCCTCAGACTCCATTGGCGTGGCACTCTGCAATCTGGTCTGGCTGCTCCTTGAACTGTCTCTAGTGTCAACTCTCGGTCCCAAGCGACCAGACAAGGCCCTTGAGGCAAGGAATGGTGGGTTCGGAGGTGGTCCTAATGTGAATTGGGCTGTCTCTAGCAGATCCGCCTCCAGCGCGTTTATGTGTTCTTGGAAGACGTCGTTTAGCCACTCTGCTCCCCTCGGTCTATCAAAATGGATTCCATCACTGGAGGTGTCTTCAGGGAATCCCTCTTTCTCCATGCGCTCTGCCACGTCCAACAGTCTGACAGGGAGCACACTCTTCCGGTGGATGTCTCTTATCACCTTGTTTAGGTTCCGCACCTTCTCGTTCATCTCCAAGGCGTGCTGATCAAACATCATGTTGTAGGGGACAGTACATATCGTCAACAGGATGGGGTCCATCTGAATCCTCAGTTCCTCAAGAAGGCAGCACACCTTATCGTGCAGCCTTGTTATTTTCCTCGCTTCACCCCTTGATACATCGTTGGTCCCGATCATCAGGGTCACCGTGTATACTTTGGTCATCCCCAGCATGTCAAGCGTTGCCAACATCTGTGGCGTGGCAGCTCCAGCGAAACTCAAGATTCCCGTCTGCCAGTGCGATCGGATCCGGGTCAACACCCGCACCAGGCTGTCCCCTACGATTAGATGAACCGCACCTTCTGGTACCCGGGGTGGCGCCAAGTACTGCACCCAGGCCGCATCATGAAAGCAGTCTCTCCTAGCTTTCTGCTCCGTACTCCAGTCCAGCCGATTGTGCCTGTGGTACCTCCCCTCTGTATTCTTCTTATAACTCAAGATCACGACACTCCTAACCGGCTGTTCCCTCCACGTCGGGGGAAGCTCCGGTCTTGCCGAACTCTCACGACTCTTTTGTCGCAATCTCTCGCCCAGTTCTCTCAGACGCGATGAGCCGCCGCTCACCTGACTGTCACTCGAGGTCGAGGTTGGGGTATATCCCGGCAGCTCCACATCCATCAGTGGGCGTATGGGTTGCGTCTCTAGGCTACGCAAGGAAGACGTTGCGTCATTCGGTATCCAAACTTCCAACCCTTCACTCATGTGTTCTCGGGCCTCGCGGTCAAGGTTGAACCGTGCTCTTGCTCTGGGGGCTTCATCCACCTCCATACGTGACTCTGGCCTCGAGCTGGTGACCACTCGCTCCTTCGGCCTGGCTCCCTTCTGTGCATCAAGCTCGCGTTGTCGTTGTTCTATTCTGTCCAATTCCGACCTCAGTTGATCACGATTTGCGGCGTTCTCCCGCACCCTTAACTCCTGTTGATGTTCAGCTTTTTGCATCTCAAGCAACCTCAGAGCCTGGTCTCGCTCGTTGACCGCCTGGTCCCTTTCCAGCTGAACCTTCTCCCGATCCAGCTTTGCCTGATCCCGATCGAGGTTCGCCTTATTCCTTTCCTTCTGCATCTTCTCGAGCTCTTTCTTTAGAACACCTAGATCCGGATATGCCTCGGTCGTCTGTTGCGTTCGTGACATCGATGGCACCCTACTCGAGCTCTGGCTTGTGGATCTTACTGTTGGCCTAGTCGGTAGTGGGAATTCCCCTGCGCCATATTCGGTATTGTTATTCAGGCCAGGATTCCTTGCCAAGTCAAAACCCCTTACTCCTCCATCCACATTCCAAGACAACCATCTGGTCTGCTCTTGGTTCGATATTCCCTCGGTGGTGTAGCCGATCATCAAGAACCTTTGTTGCAGACTCCCTGCACTCACCCTGGTCCTCCAACTGGAGGATGGCATTCAGCATCACCGCCATTCTCTCGTCTATTTGGGTGTAGTCCAAGTCCCTCAGGCGTCTGTACAGCTCATCAAGAGTGGGCTTCTTCAGGGCCGCGGGCACGGATTTCCATAATCGGTCTGCCATTCTTCGTGACTTCGGGATGTATACAGGTATGTGTTAAACAGCTCAAGAATTACCTTACCAGCTCAAGAATTACCTTACCGACTCAAGTATTACCCAACTCAAGAATTCTCTCGAAATGTTCCCTTGCAAATACTTGCTGTAAATGCCGATTATCGCGAGTTCAATCAAGGTTTCTCTCTCTGTTTCTCGCTTGAGTATAGTTGGATTTTCAACTTTGTTTTTCAAACTTGATCTGAAAACAGAAAGCATATTGAAACTTGACATGTCATGTTCCTAACCTAGAGACCCCCCTTTTACCAGTATGGTTAAAATCTTATCATTTTCATATCACTTAAAACAATTCAATTGGAATTCCCTGAAAAGCATGCAGATTCATTTTATGTTTTAGCACCGTTAACTCGTTTTAAAATTTAATTGTCATGCCAATCATATCTTAAGATCCCTTTACCTGCGCCGCACCCCAGTACCTAACTCAAGATTCCTCCCTCACACCCGACTCGATACCCCCATGTACCCGACTCAGGCGATGCTCAAGTAGTACTTCTTATGAAGATACACCATTATCTCAGTTTCTGCAAAGACCACATGTAGGATAGCGTACAATTCCCTCGGGCTCAGTTTGCCCCTGTTCGGGTCATACACCGGCATTGAGACTTCTGTTATCCCTCTTTCAATCATGAAGTCTCGTAATCTTGTTAGTGCCAATATCACGTGTTCGGGATCGATTGTGTTCCTGTCATTGACCCTCGTTACTAGGAAGCACAGATATTTGCCCGGGACTTGTGCCACTGACGGTGGAAGCGCTGCCATCCCTCCCAGTCCTGGTCTCTGTCTGAACAGAAACTCTACATTCTGGTACTCTCTTTTGAAGTCAGCTTCCAATCTTGATTTGAAACTCATGTCCGCCGTGATGCAGATCGCGCTGGTCCTGTTTGACAGGATGAAGTCGCTATCTGTTATCATGATGTTCTCCGAGTATTCATTGGGTATTTCGAATTTCGTTTTGAAATTCCGACCTATAGTAGGCTCTGGCTCTTCTTCCTCCAGTTCCAATTCGCTCGTTTCTCTCACTTCCTTGAGCTTCTTTATCATCAAATTTTCGGTGTGGGTAAGTCCTACCCCCACTCCCCGGACAAAAACATTTATCGACGTCCCCGTCGATGTTGTCGGGTCTGAATTGTCCTGAGGAATGTCCAGTGGCCTGTCTGTTGCCGTCCATCCGAAAAGAGGGTCCTCTGTCTTCATGTAATTTGCTGCTGATACATCGACTTGCTGAATGCTTTGTCCTTCGCGGCTCTCGCCTTTGACATCACGCATCCACTCTAGAATCCTCAAGTTCGTGTTCTCCCTCCTCTCTATCTCACTCTGTTCGAGATCCGTTTCTACTTCTGGCGTCGAGTAATCATCCTGCGGATAATGACCACCATCGTCAATGACCTGCCATTCCTCTCCAGCTTCCAGTTCGCCTGCCTTCAGTAATTCCTCGCCCAATTTGTCTGGCTGTATCTTATCGATCAAGAAGTCATCCCCGTACCTGTTGTACCTCATGCCTGTGCGTTTACGATTGCCAGTCCTGATTTCCGGTGGTGTTGTTCGATCCGGTTCCATCCATTTCGGCACCTCGTCTTGCTCCGGGTCGTTCCAGTCTTCTTCTACAAATGATCCTGCATCAGACTCCACTCCTATCTTTTCATTGTCGTCCAAACTCAAGTTCTCATTACCATCATTTTTCTCTCTAGTGCCTTTCTCATTCACTTCACACGCTGGCTCTACCACCAGGTACTCAAGACCCTCCATGTCCTTCGGTATGCACCAATCCTCTGGAGACGGGACGTGAGGCTTCAGATTTTCATAATGTGCCGCTCGCCCAGTACTCAAGCGATAGAACCGTCCTTGTTGATGAACCTCCGTTATCATGAATAGTCCCCTCCACTTCTTGAGTAGTTTCTTTGTTCCCTTGGGCGGTATGACATTTTGGAAGACCCACACGTATTGGCCCACTTCATATGGCTTTGCTCGTAATATTTTTTCGTCGTATTTCCTGCGTTGCCTCATTTGCGCTTGTGCCGTGTTCCTCCTGCATAGCTCGTTCAATTCCTGTTGTCTTTTGATCGCTTCTTTCACGTATGCCTGAGGCGACGTCCTTTTTCCTTCGTATTCCGGGTAAAAGAATGTCAGGGGCATTGCTCTCTCCCTGCCCGTCAACATCATGAAAGGACTGATGCCCGTAGTTGAGTGCTGTGTACTGTTGTAGGCCCCTACTACCTGTGGCAGGTGTTTGTCCCAGTCCGTCATGTATCTTGAGCAGTACACCCTTAACATGTTGACCAGTGTCCTGTTTTGTCTCTCTACCAACCCATTGGTCTGTGGATGATAGGTTGTCGAGTGTGCTTGAGCAATGTGCGATCTCTTCATCAATTCTTTTGTCAAGTCCCCTACAAAAGCTTTGCCGTTGTCCGACTGGAAAGTCATTGGACAACCATACCGCGATATCCAATGCGTTATCAGATGATCACATGTCTCCTCGGCCGAGGCTGTTTGGCACGGGACCACTTCCGCCAACTTTGTGAAGTGATCTATTATAACCAGTATCTGGTTATATCCCGACTCCGTCATGCAGATTTTTTGATGGTCTATCTGCACCACTTCATTGAACTCTGAGCTCTCAACGGACTTGAGGGGAAACTTCATCTTCCTTAGGTCTTTTACCTGGAGACATGCCAGGCAGGCATTCACCCATCTCTCGCAAGCTTTTCTCATTCCTGGCCAATCAAACCTGTGAAGTATCCTTTGTTGTACTTTGTCTATCCCCTGGTGGCCCATCTGGTCGTGCGATCTGAAAAGCACCTCCGTTTGATACAACTGTGGCAGTATGATGAGGTTGTGTTTGTGTAATATCTTCTCCTCATCTTTCCTCTTGCATGCTACCACCCCATCAGCTGTGTGGTAGAGTAAGTCTTTTTTCTCTTTGTAGAACTGGCTCAAGATCTTGTAGCTGTCTTCCTCGAGTTCCCCCTTCTCCTTGACCCCCGACTGGATCCATTTGGAGAGGTTACTTGTCATTTTGTCATTCTTCTGGGCTCTTATTAGGTCTGACAGCCTATATCTTGCCTTGACATGCTCCTTTAGCGCCATGATCTGTCCATTCATCTCACCAGGGTTGTGGATGTCATCACTCAGTTTCACGCATATCATCCTCTTCACGATCTTCATATCGTCTTCTGACACCAGATTTGTTCTGACATTTGAGTTGCATGATAGTTCCCTGAATGGTTTCCTTGCGACCGCAATTTTCTCAAGTTCCTCACCACCTCGCATCTCCTGTATGTCCATGTTGTATGTTCCTGAAGATGGATCCGTCTGTAACTCCCTGTCGTGGTGCCTTGTCTTCTCTTCCGCCAGTATCATGCACAGACTGTCCTGGTTTTCGCTGCTCTCATCCGAGTCTTCATCCCATCCTTCACGCTCCCCGGACAATTTTCCTTCTCCGGTTCCTTCTTCCGTGAACCTGGAACACTCCCCGGACTCTTGACCTAGTCCCAGGTGTTCAGTATCTTCCTTGAACGTCACTTTCTTTTTCCTAACCCTGGTCTGCTCCAGAATGTCTTCGGGGATTTTGTCAACTAGTGACCGCACGACATCTTTGCTGTCAGTGACGCTCCCTCTTGATGAGTCAGTATCGTTCACTGTCTCTTTTCTCCGAAGTATAGTGAATTCCGGTTTCTCTGTACCCTTCTCCTGGATCACTGGCTTATCATCTGATAGTTTCTCGAGCAACCTCATTAAGTCATCATCTATCTGTGCAGTTCCTGCTTCCACCTGGTTAAGATCATAGCCTTTTGCCTTGAGCGTCTCCTTCACGATCTTCGACTTGAGTATAATCTCAATCGGAATCCTCTTGCTCTTCCTCAAGATGGTCTTCTCTGGAGGCTCTTTAGGCAATTCAGGATGATTTTCTATCGGTTTGCCTGACTTGTCCAGCCACCTCGTGAGTGGAAGACCGTCGTACGTTTCCTTGTCCATGAATGAGAAGCCATCTTTGATTTCAGGTCTGTCTGCTTCTCTTTGCTCTTGTCTCTCATAGAACTCCGTCTTCTTACTCAAGCTGTCGGCATTCTGATGTTTATCTCGCGTTCTATGCTCAATTATCATGTTGTATCCGTCCAAGCGAACTATCCACCTCCCAATGTAACTTTGGTCCATTGAGTACGTTTTCAGCCAACTTAGTGCTCGATTGTCGACTCGCAGCTTGAAGGGCTCACTGCCTAGGTATGCCCTGTATTTCTCGACAAAGGTGACCACTGCAAACATCTCTGCTTTCGGTGCCCCGTACTTCATCTCTGTGTCACTTAGGACTTTGCTCCCGTACGCTATTGGTCTCAAGACTGTCTTCCCATTCCATTCTTGTTCTTGGTGAAGAATCCCAGAAATCGCGACTACCGACGCATCCGTGTCCAGCACGTACATCCCTTTCTCAGTCGGCATACCCAGTACTGGTGCCTCACACAGCTCTTTCTTTATCCTCTGGAATGACTCTTCTGCTGCGTTGTTCCACGTGAACTTCTTGCCCTTGTGTCTCATTAATTGTTGCATCGGGTATACCTTGTCTGCATAGCCTTTGATGAACTCTCTATAATAGTTAGCGAAACCCAGGAAGCTCATCAACTGGTGCTCTGTCTTCGGTGATTTCCAGGTCAGGACGGCTTCCACGGCGTCCGTATCAGGTCTGATGCCGTGCTTGTCTACCATCCTGCCCAAGTATTTTATTGAGTCCTTGAGTATCTCGCACTTTGATGGTTTACACTTTAGCCCCGACCTCTTCATGCATGCAAACACTTCGTCTAGTCTCTCAATGTGGTCTTCCAGTGTTGGCGTCGCTATTACCACGTCATCCAGGTAGCACATTACCAGGTTGCCATACTTCTTCGTTACGCCTATCAGCGCGTGTGCCATCAACCGCTGAAACGTGGCTGTGGCATTGCAAAGTCCAAACGGCATCCGTTTCCATTGAAACAGACCCAACTCGCAGGCAAACCCTGTCTTGTCCCTGTCCTGCTTCCTTAGTGGTACTTGCCAAAAGGCCGAGCCTAAATCAAGAGTCGTAAAAAATTTTGCATCACCTAACTTCGAGAGGCTCTCATCAATCCTAGGTATGGGATAGGCATCCTTCACCGTGACGGAGTTCAGGTACCGAAAGTCACAACAAAACCTCAACTGGTCGCCTTTCTTTTTGGCCATCACTACTCCACACGCCCACGGTGACTTGGATGGTTCTATCATGTCATACTCTAGTAACGTCTCGATCTCTTTTCTACACGCGTCCGATTTGTGTGGGGTCATGCGCCTCGCCCCCTCCCTGTGTGGTACCGCGTTTTCCTCAAGCTCTATTTCATGCTCAACGAAATTACAACACCCGATATCCGCCTTATGCCTCGAAAAAACTTCCTCGTTCCGCTCTAGTACGTCCTTGATGGCTTCGAGCTGTTCATCTTTCAGTTTGCCCCTCAAGTGTTCAATCTCCGGCAGGACCGGTTTGTCAGTTTGCATTTCATCTAGTGTAGGTCGCTCCGGAAAGTTTGAACAGCTCGAAAGACCATCATCCGTTTCTGACTTAAGTGATTTAATAAGACCTGAAGAATCTTTTATTTTCTGCAATCGTCTCAAGATACAAATTTTGTCCCTGTGATTGGGACAATCAACAACTTCATTTTGTTTTGAGTTCTCAATTGTTTCATATCGAGTTTTAACCGGTAAAGCATATCCCAGTTTCCTCCCTCTCTGTATCGTGATCGGTATATCAAGGGTATTCAACAAGACACTGACGCAGAGGCCGCTCTTCGTTATCGAAAATGATCTTCCTAAAACAGCAGCACTTTGACTATTAGGATTCGGAACTATGCACTCATCAATCCTAGGTATGGGATCACTTAGTTCATTGTAATTTTTCATCCTCAAACTTACGATTGCCGCTTCATTAGCTTTTAGCCTCACCCTCCTACTCAAGAATACCGGTGCTTTGTTTTCATTTGCCATTATTAAATTACCGGTTTGACTGCGTACCTCCTATCCGGGTTCCGTATCCTGAACATTGCGTTATTTAGATCAATCGTTACGTCGAAATTCCTGATGAAGTCTCTGCCCAAAATGAATTGGTCAGATTCATCTAGGTTTTCTACCACGATGAAGCTCATCCACAGGTTACGTTCCCCCAAATTGAGGGCTATTATCGGCGTCCTGCCCAGCACCCGTAGGGCCCCTTTGTTTGCAGCTGACAGCCGTATTCTCGAGTCTATCAAGTCACCTTTGTCAAAGCCCATCTTCTCCCAAGTTTCGATTGGTATAACGCTCAAGACTGCTCCCGTGTCAAGCAACCCACGCAACTGAGTCTTTTTGCCACTTATATCTAGCACGTCCCTGTCACATCTGCCTCTGTTCCGATGTGCATTGCATCTTCTTCAAGCATGGCGCAGTGTCCAATCGATCTCACTTTCAACTCTTCTTTCCCTACGTAGATTTGCCCAATTAGGTCTTCGTCACATGTTATCATCGTCTTGGTATAGATGTTAATCCCATCTATATTTAGCATCACCTCGTGTGGACCATAAGCTTCAGTATACCTGTTATCAACACGTACCGACTTGCTGCCCCCTCTCGTGAGTAGTGCTCTCAGCGCTCTAGAAGTCGTTTGTGGGCTTATACGACTCAAGTAATCTGCGTACACATCAATATGCATTACTGTCTGGTCACTCGGTTCGCTCAAGTTTCTGGTTACCTCGTGGCCGCCCACTGTGATTATCGACATTATTCTAGCCCCGATTCTCGATATGCCGAATGGCTTTCCCGTAATCATTTTTACAGTGTTACAATTCCCGGTCTTTGTTGAGCCCGGTACAGCTTCTGGTGCTTGGTTCGATCCAGTTAATGCTTCGTTAAAATTCTGTCTTTCTATCTCCAGCTTTAGTCGTTGCTCTATTTCTTTCGCAGCCAGGTCCTGTTTCACTTTGGCAATTGCTTCCGTCGCCGCTTTCTCATAATTTATCTCTAGAGAGTTCCCTGCCGCGGATTCTATGGCATCATTAACATGTGATACAGCTTTCACTGTCTTCGTCGGCAATTCCGTCGGCCTGTCTTCGTCGGCTTGGTGCTCCTAAGTTCCTCGATTCAAATTCGTTTTGCCTGTTCCGCTGATTCTGCACCGCCGCTAATGCCAACTTATGTTTAGGGTGACTCTGGTCCTTGACCGCTTCCCAGAACAAGGGACAATCCATTCGGAAGTGCCCCTCCTGGTTACAGAAGAAGCATCTTGCGCCTATCTTGATGATTAAGCCACTATAGTACTCGTGTTCCTCCATTTGGCTCATGTCCTCCTCATCTGGTGCATATCCTAGACTCTTCATGCCTTGTTTGTATGTTGTGCAGTCAGCCACGTGGTGATCCGCCGACCCGCAGTTCGCGCATGATCTGCGCTTGTCCATGTCATCTCTAGGTTTGTACCATGACGACCTCTGCGGTTGACTTCCCCCTTGCGTGTTCCTGTTTTCTGAATACGAGTATTTCTTGGGTTTCATCAGCATGTATTCCCTTGATTTCTGTCTCATTTCTTCTGGGGTTGGTGCGCTGTCTTTCGACAATGTGTAGTATGTTGCTAACATTGTCCTTAAGTCGTCACTTTTTACCCCATCAATGAACTTCGAGGCAATGCTAAAGTTTCTTCTGTTTGTCGAATCTTCTGGGTCACTCCTTCTTCTCAAGCTCTCGAGATCATCTAGGAACCGATCTATTGACTCGTCGTCCCTCTGCCTTCTCTTTTCAAATCGCATCATCGCTTGGTGACCTTTCATGCCTGACCCGAATCGATTCAGCAATATCTCGAAGATCTTGTCCGCGGTATCGCGTTCTTCTTCTTTCTTCGCAACCACGCATTTTAATGCTGTGCCTTCTAAATTGCTGAGTATGGCTGTGCATGCTTGTCTTTCATCGTTCAAGTTGTCTTGCTCTAGATGTAATCTCATCACTTCCACCCACGTGTCAATGCATCCATCTGAGTCGTCTTTGAATTCTTTTGGCTTCTTGAATGTTTTTCTTGATTTCCCATCTCTCCTATCGCTCGAGTTAGTGTTCCTCGTGGCGAAGGCCTCTAGAGTCCTGTTCATCATCTCCCAAGTGTTTGCCCATGTCATAGCATCCGGACCTGCGTTGCTGTTAGCTGTTGAGTCCCCCGGACCAGTCGTTGTACTTGACATTCCATTCTTCATGATTGTTTTAGCAGCTGTTGGTGCTATGCTCACCGTATCCCGGGTTAGGGGCAACGGTTTCGATTGCCGTTTGTTCCTTTGTGGTTCCACAAAGTCAACTCTGGTGCCTTGCGCGCGATCCGCTGCCGGTCTTTCTTGTGAGGTAGAATTACTCAAGATTGCATCCAATTTCGCCTGTATTGCACACGAACTCTCGGCCTGATTTTTGCTCATTGTGTCCATTCTCTTTTCCAGGCTACCTAATTGGCTGTTGACATCATCATATCGGTTTTTTAACTGTTGCAAATCTTTTTTGATGTTCTTATCTCGTTCTTCATTGGTGGTTTCTACATTATCTGACATCTCCTTGAGTCTCTCTTCTGTTGCCTTGGCCAGGTTAAAATAACCATCCAGATACTCGTTTTTGTTGTATCTTAATTCTTTTCTTATCACTTCTCTGTCCTCTTCGCTGTGCTTCAGCTTTTTGTCGATCTGATTCAGTTTCGCCATCAAGTCACCTAGCTCAAGAGTAGCCTCTTCATGGTCAGCCGTCGGTTTTTCTTCGGCCGTCGCTTCTGCTCTAGTTTGTTCCTCTCTCGGATTGGCTTCTGTCGTCTTCGTGCTCACTGTTCCAAATGTTCGTGCTCTTTCAGCTTTTGGTTCTTCAGTCACGTTCTCTTTCGTTTTTATTCCGACCATCATCGCCAACTTTTCTGTAAAAGATGTCTTTTTTACTTGAGAGTCTTCTTTCACCGTTTCTTCGGTGTTGCCTATTGCATCTTCCACGTTGTCTATTGGTGAGAATTCTATGGGTTTCGAGTTTGGTTCTTCTGCATTGGGCATTGGAGTTGACTCCGTCGCTATTTTCCTTGTTTCATCAACACTTTGATCAGGTGTCTCTAGATCAATCTCGATGGTGGGTTCTACTCGTTCCCCTTCCATGCCCTCTCTTGCTCTGTTCTCCGCTGTACTCCTTGTGCTGACCATGTTAACTGAAAAGTTCTTCTTTGTTATCTTTGGGCCCATTGATGTTGTTTTGCGTAGCGACGAATTATACTTTGCTTCGGAAGGTCTTTTTTCAGCTACCGGTACCCTGCTCCGCCTCATTATTTCTATTTACAATTGCTTTTATTTACAATTTTACTATATACACAATCCTATTCTAAGAATAAAATCTTTCGGGAAGCAAGAAAAAAAATATACAACGTGGTGAAAACCTTGTTTCAGTTCTCTTTATTAACTTTTCGAGAAACTTTCCTTATTTGTGGTCTCAACCGTACCTGGTTCCAATTAGTCTTGTTCTATCTTAGTTCTGTCTTAAAACACTTCTTGTAATTTTACTTCAATTTTTACACTGTCCCAAGACTTCCAATTGCCGTCCCTACTCTTCTTTGTACCATCCCAGGCTTTTTTCTCCTGTCCCAAGACTGTTCGGTACCGTCCCAGTACTTTCCGGCAGTGTCCCAAGACTCTTGTCCAAGACTACTGTCCCAAGACTAGTGTCCCAAGACTACTGTCCCAAGACCAGTGTCCCAAGACTACTGTCCCAAGACTACTGTCCCAAGACTAGTGTCCCAAGACTAGTGTCCCAAGACTACTGTCCCAACACTACTGTCTCAAGACTAGTGTCCCAAGACTAGTGTCCCAAGACTACTGTCCCAAGACTACTGTCCCAAGACTACTGTCCCAAGACCCTGTCCCAAGACCCTGTCCCAAGACCCTGTCCCAAGACCCTTGTCCCAAGACCTTGTCCCAAGACCCTGTCCCAAGACCCTGTCCCAAGACCCTTGTCCCAAGACCCTTGTCCCAAGACCCCGTCCCAAGACCCTGTCCCAAGACCTTGTCCCAAGACCTTGTCCCAAGACCCTGTCCCAAGACCCTGTCCCAAGACCTTGTCCCAAGACCTTGTCCCAAGACCTTGTCCCAAGACCCTGTCCCAAGACCCTGTCCCAAGACCCTGTCCCAAGACCCTGTCCCAAGACCACTGTCCCAAGACTGTACTGTCCCAAGACTGTTGACAAGTGTCTGGGTGGTGGGACTTCTTTCCACTTCGTTATGGGGACTTCTTGATTCACTGTACCTTGTACCACCACTCAAGCTCTAGTAAAATTTTCCCAAAATCCTCTCTTAAAAGCCAAATGCTGACCCCCCCTTTTTCTTATTTCTCTTTTTGGCTACCTCTATTTCAATGTTCCAAGTAACTTGAGACCAAAACCTGTGCCAAGGTATCTTGTGATCACCTGTTCGTACAAAATCTTTACAAAAATCCTCACCAAAATGCAACAAAAATCTAAGAAAGAAAAAGTAATAAAAACAGAAAGATGAGCCAACCTAAAATTCAAAGGTGACAAATGTCTACCTTCTATCTAAAAAAAGTGTCTGGAACCTAATTGTCACGCGTTTCCTTCCCCCCTGCTAGCGATCTTATGGGGTATTACAAAAACTGTCTATGTCCCTTCCCCCCTACCAATCCGACCAGGGTACCTTCCTTAACTCGAGTTCAAATTTCGATATCCACCTAATATTACCAACGCGTGTTAATGTCTAATGTAACTAAGTCAACGATGTCGACTAATTAGTTACTCTAATTTCCCCCTTTTTACAATTTACAACCGCCAACCTCTAACTTAACCAGCCCCCCTTCTAACCTCCCCCCTTTTTAGCCCCCCTTCTTAAGCCTAAAATTACATTAAGCGCCGGGTGCTAAACCTCTCAAGAGAAAACCGTAGACCTGTCTCCAGGCCTGCTCAAGTAAAAACGTTCCTCAAAACCGGGGGATGTCGCTTATCCTATTTTACACTTATCTCCTATAATGTAATGTGGATTTTAACGATACCCGTTCTGCCCAACTTGAGAACTCGAGAATTGCCAAATCCTTCTTGGCTGCTTTCCCACTCGACTGGTCACCTGTTCCAGTCCAGTCTCATATTGGTTCAGCTCAAGTGTCCCTGAACCACTTTCCCACTCGGCTGGTCACCTCTTCCAGTCAAGTCTCCTATTGGTCCAGCTAAGTTCCAAGCTATCTGAAAACCCTTGACAACGCCCCACACTCGGGCACTTTATTCAGTTTACTGGTTTAAATTGCTAGGTTGATCGAAACGATCGAACTTGTAAAACAGTATGGGTATACTATTTAATTAATAAAAAGGTTTGATCCAACTAATCTGGTGTCAAAGTCACTGTCTTTTTTCGTTTTATGGTTTTTGTTCCTTTTTCTATTCTTTTTTGGTTTTTGTTTTGCGTTTTGTCTTTTTGCTCGTGTTTTTGTCCCCCTAGTTGCCCCCCTTTACTCGGTTAGCTAAGCCTCGTTCGGAGAGCGTACCAGGAAAATTTCTCGAGTTTTCTTAAAAAGCTATCCGGTACAACCGGAAGGTTTGCACGTCCCTGTCGAACCGTACCACCGGTACTCTAGAATGGGCATTCAGCCCGAAGCTGTCTCAAGTGGGTTCGACTCCGTAGTCTTGATGTCGTAAACACCCAGGAGCGCCATAAAAACACTATGTAACATTCGTCTACTGCAGTCACACATGAGGCTTAAGAAAAATAGGCCCTATAACCACTGGCTCAAGGGTCAGGGACACCATCTCTTGTGTTTTTCTACCTCAAGAACGGTCGGAGCCAGTTCGGTTCATTTGTGACATGAGACTACGACCCGTTACAGCTTAAAGGCTACTACTAAAATATCCCCCCACTCTAGAATTAGAAACGTCCCCATACTTAGGTCTCTAGATACCCAAAATACATGAACGCCGTTAAAAACCGGGTTAGAACAATCCGTTAAGTTTATTTTTATTAGACAGTGGAACTTTGATCCATTTCAGATGGATCATACTAAAACTCGCCTTACCTCAACATAACAATTATAAAACACACTCTAGAAATTTAAATTAGGTACTCACATCGTAGCACGCTCAAGAAAGGGAAGTACTTCAGTCGGTAATCAACTCGAGAATTAAATAATGTAACTAAATGAGTTTTAATGTTTATCAGTTTCAATGACAAGGACAAGTTTTAACTCTAGGATATAGTTTCTCGTGAACCATTGGGACACTCAAGCTGTCCACCTTTCCACCGAAGGTTCACTCTAGTCCAGTTCAAATAATAATCCAATCGAGTAATGACAATCCAGTTCTCGGGAATACGCTTGTCTCTGTTTCAGATGGGACAGCTCTACTCTTGTTCTATTGTGACAGAAATTGCGAATAGCAATTTCCCACCGTTTTATTTAGCAACTTTCCCGCGATTGTTACTCGATTGTTCTGACTTCTCTTTTCTGATTTTCAGTTATCGCGAGAAAATCGTGCATGACAGGTTCCATTCGAAATATTGAAAAACTAAATTTCACTCCAAAATCAAGTGTTTTTTGCTTCTCTCAAGGTCAAACTTCCGAATATGACCGACTGGCACACTTTTATGCCTAGTTTATACGAAATATAAATACCGAACCAAGCTTATAGGATTCCCAAAACAAAATATAAACACATATAATCGAGAAAAAAACCGACAAAAACTTCTAAGACCCAAAGAGGTCAAAGGGCATTAAAAATTGTGGCGTTGAATGAAATCTGTCGACAGGTGTTAAAATTCATTGTGAAATAGTTATGTCAATTAGCTAAAATTTTGGTCAAAGTGTTTGGAGAGAGATTAGAGTTCGCAATGTACTAGTACCACCTAAAACCAGTACCGTACGAACTAGTACATGTACTGGTACCGCAAAAAGGATTTAGTTCAGGCTAAAAAAATTTGTTTCGAAAAAATTTATTCGAAGTCACCATTTGGATAATTGATTTTATCAACATTATCAAGTAGAAGAGTTAAAACGCTGAAAACGCAAAAGTAAACGATTCAATTTCTGCGTAAGCAACGAAAACTTCGATAGCTTATTAAATACTAAGCGAAAATTGAGTTAAAACACCCCGTGTTGCCAAGGCACTAGTACCTCCTAACTTTGGTACTGTACCGTACCAGTACATTTACTAGTACTATGCCAACTCTAAGCATAGTACTTAGCCTAAATGTTGTGATAAACTTATTAAATAGTTTCTTATAAATGGCTCCGATCAAACGCACGAATCGAGCAAATTCAACTGCTGAACAAGATGTGTGTAACAAATGTTCTGAGACGATTGGTGGATGGATCTTCTGCTACTCGTGTAGGAAGTGGATGCATGACAAGTGTTGTGGACTATCACAAGAGCTCGTTCAACAGATCACCAAGATTGACAACATTCAATATGTCTGCGGTGAGTGTCTGAAATTCAATGAACCAATCAATCAGAAAATTTTAGACAACACCTTGGATAAGGTTATTACTCCAAAGATCGAAGTTATTTTATCTAATTTTACCGATAAACTTACTGAGAAATTTACTGAAATTGCTGGTACAGTTTCGAGCTCTGCTCAAACATACGCCGCAGTTGCTTCAACTCCTACTACTGTTCCTGCAATTTCTTCTCCTGTCGATAATACTTGGACTCGTGAATTGAAAATTGATGGTATATCCGAAAACAGAGGTGATTTCAAATCACAAACTGAATCTGATATTCACCATATTACTGCTATTTTGACTCACCTAGGGCAGGATTCTTTTGTTAAAGTTAAATTTTTCAAGCGCCTGGGAAAACGTATTGCTACCAGTACGCGCCCACGCACCTTACTTGTTGAATTTACTTCCCAATTTGACTGTGTCAAAGTTTTATCTAAAGCTTACAAACTGCAATCTTTTCAATCTCCCATTTACATTTCAAAATCTCTGTCTCCTACTGACCAAATCAAATTGCGTAAAATATTGAAACTGAGGACTGATGTTTCCACCAAAGACAACATTCGAAAGAGCGATCTCAAAATAAAAAACCTGAACCTTTACCATAATAATGTGGAAATTCCGTTACCCGAATGACTAGCGGATTTGAGGTTGTGTCTTATCAACGCTCAAAGCTTGATAACAAGTACTCAACGTCTCAAGCTATGCAATTTTCTGCTTTCTAACAACATTGATTTACTGTTTATCACCGAAACCTGGCTCTATGATGAGATAGAGAATCACGAAATCTTCCCTGCTTCTGGCTATCACGTCCTCATGCGACTTGACAGAACTGCAGGAGCACATGGAGGAGTGCCTATTGCTGTCCGTGTGAGCCTGGAACTCAGTATTTTATCATCTTTTTCTTACTCTGATTTCTGCTGTTCTATCATTATTGATTTCCAGAAAGCATTTTATAGTTTCTTATTGATTTACAATCCACCTCAAACTTCATTATTCAGAGTTGATCCTTCTGTGCTTGTTGAGGCTATGTTTAACCACCGTGATGAGGTTGTAAAATGTCTCGGTCGCAAAGTTGCGAAAGACCGAGTTGTTACCGCAGTTCTCGGAGACATCAACCTTCCTGATGTCTGCTGGAGCTCACACACTGCTACTTCTGATTATTCAAACAAATTTTTGACAGCACTAGATGATCTTGACTTGCTTCAAATTGTTGATTTCAGCACCATAGTTTCGGGCAACATCCTTGACTTGCTCTGCGTTTCAGATCCTCATCGATTCATAGTTTTTCGAGGTGCCACTGCTTATTCTGATCATTTTCCTGTTTTTGCGCATGTATTTGCTGCAAGTTCAGTTTCACATTTTACTACAAAGCGATCTGTCACTTACTCAAAAAGTAGTCTTAATTTAGAAAGTTTCAGTCGGGCTATATCCCCCTTATACTCTATCTTGCATTCAAACTGTCATAATGAGTTCATTGACAAGTTCAACGAAATTGTTTATCAAGCACTTGATTCTTCATGTCGTAAAATTACGGCTCGCAGAAAAGATTTTCCGTCTTACTTCTCATCTCATTCTATTTATATTGCTAATAAACTGAGAACTATGAACAATTCGAATTGTGTTAATACCCAATATCTGTCTCAATTAGAGATTGATTTCTCAAACTCAGTTGAACTCGATAAAACTCTGCTGATTCAACGTTTTTCGCCGAATTCTCCCAGGCATGTTTTTATGTTTCTTAACCAATTTAAATCAACACAACCTGTCCCTACTAAACTTTTTTGGGGACGCAAACAGGTCGAGAGCGATGTTTTAATTAGTGAGACTTTCAATCAATATTTCGCTTCTGTTTATCAAGTATCTGAAAGTAGTCCTTCCGCTGGTGGTAGTTTGGCTGATTCGGAAATCAAACTTTCCGAAGTTGATGTCTCCCCCAGTATTGTTGGCGAGCTCCTAGCTAAATGCAAAGAGACTCGTTCTACAGATAATATACCTGCTTTCATTTATAAATCCTGTCACAGCATTCTTTCTCCGCTTGTTTCTTTCCTTTTCTTATCCATTATACAATCTTGTGTTTGGCGCGATTCCTGGAAAACTGCATTCATCACTCCTGTTTTCAAATCTGGTTCTCCTTATGATATCACTAATTATCGGCCAGTTAGCATACTTCCTCATCTTTCACTCATTTTCGAGCGTATTTTGTTCAATTATATTTACCCTCGAGTTCGATACAAAATTTCGAATGCTCAGCATGGATTCCGCAAGTAGCCTTCCACCATAACGCAAATGCTCTCATATCTAGATGAAGTATATCACACTCATGATGCCAAAGTTCCTTGCGCTGCCATGTATTTCGATTTTAGCAAAGCTTTCGGTTCTGTCAGGCACGACATTACTGTACAGAAGTTTGCTGCTTTTGGTTTTGACGATATTTTTACCACTCTTTTGATTTCTTATCTTTCAAACCGTTTTCAATGTGTTAAAGTTCGAACAAGCATTTCCACCACTTTACCAGTTACTAGTGGTGTACCTCAAGGGAGCGTACTGGTTCCTCTGCTTTTCCTTTTGTTTATTAATGATCTTCCTGATATATTTAACCATTCAAACTGTTTTCTTCTCGCTGATGACTCAAAACTCATTTGTAAGACAAATTGCGGTAATTTACAGTCTGATGTGGACAGTTTCACTCATTGGTGTACTCAGAATGGTCTTAAGATCAATAAAGACAAGTGCAATTTCATTATATTCAATGGCAAATTTCCTGATTGTATTTTTGTTAACAATCAACCTGTTCATTCTATTAATTTTCTCAAAGACCTTGGTCTGCTTCTTAGCTCTGATCTTACTTGGTCAGACCATATTAGTAAAAAACTTCTATCGAGCAATAAAAGCTTTCATTTTTTCAAACGTTCTATTCCATATCACATTCCACTTTCTGTTAAACTCATGTTCATCAATACTTGTGTTAAAAGTATTTTATTGTATGCTAGTCCTGTGTGGTCTCCCTCTTTAACTATGTTAAGGAAGCTTGAGAATTTCAACAGGAAATGTCTTACCTGGGTTACAGGTCATTTATCTTATTTAAAGCAACTTTCTTTAACGAATTCGCTTCCCATCTCCTTCACGCTTATATTTAACGACCTTATCCTTTTCCACAAAATGTTAAAGGGCGACTCAGAACTCCCTTTTGCTGCGTATTATTTTTTTAAGGTGACGATATCAAGATCTAGCGCGTTGATGACAGTGAAAACCGCAAGAAGATGGTCAACCGAGACGTTCTTCACCCATCGAACAGCACGTGCCGTGAACTACATGCTGAAAACAACGGAGATCGACTTTTTCACCTCTTTGCGCCCTTGTCGCAGTACCCTCAAAGACTTCTTATTAGAGCGCTCTAAAATCTTCAATCGTGAAACCTCATGCACTTGGTTTTTGAAGTGCCGTTGCTCTTTCTGTAGATCTTAATTTTTAACATATATTTGTTCATCTATTTATATAAGTTTTGCCTTATTTTTAATAAGGGAATTAATTCTTTTTTGTTTTGTTGTTGTTTTTTTTGTCTAAGAGAGATGCCGAAACCAATTTAGGATAATTTCCCAGCATATACCGAAATTCCTTAGTCATATCAATTAGCCTAATTGTTGTGATAAAATTATTAAATAGTTTCAGTGAATTGATTGAAAGACCGGGCAACTGGATTGGATAGCCCTGTAAGAGTCGCCTACTTCGGTCACATATGTGGCTTAAGAAAATTAGGCCCTATAACCATTGGCTCAAGAGTCAGGGACACTATCTCTTGTGGTTTTCTACCTCAAAACGGTCGGAGCCAATTCGGTTCACTTGCGACATGAGACTAGAACCCGTTACAGCTTAAAGGCCACTACCAAAATATCCCCCCACTCTAGAAAATAAGAACGTCCCCATACTTAGGTCTCGAGATACCCAAAACACACGAACGCCGTTAAAAACAGGGTCGGAACAATCCGTTAAGTTACTTTTTATTAGACAGTGGATCTTTGATCCATTTCAGATGGATCAACCTAAAACTCGCCTTACCTCAAAATAACAATCATAAAACACACTCGGGAAAATTAAATTAGGTACTTACATAGCAGCACACTCGAGAACTAGAGGTAACTAAATTAGTAAGCAACTTGAGAATGATCGGGGAATGAATTTTAATTCAATAAGTTATAATCGAACAAGTTTTATCTCAAGAATGGAGTTTTGGTTCTGGACCATTGGGACACTTCGGTTGTCCACTTTTCCACCGAAGGCTCACTCTGGTTCAGCTAGATTCCGATCTTCTTTTGTAATCACCGTCTCCTATATAAAGATGGGACAGCTCTACTCTCGTGGTTTTATTGTTATCTTGGAAATTGCGAATAGCAATTTCCCGCTGTTTTTCTGTCACTTTCCCGCTATTGTAAATTCGGCCGTTCTGATTTTATATTTTATATTTTCAGCTGTCGCGAGAAAACTGAGCATGACAGGCTCCATTCGAATTTTTGAAAAATAGAACTTCCTTCCAAAACCACGTATTTTCGTGTTCCTCAAGGTCAAACTTCCAGATATGACCGACTGGCACATACTCCCCGGACTCAAGATCGATAACCTCATCGCGTGCTGCCGTCTGTCAGTGAATCCCCAGGAACCCGAGTGTTACTCAAGATACAGTGCCAGTGGTCAATTACAGAAGTTTGCAGCAGACTTAAGTTTATCTACAGCCCAAAATTCACAACCATGTAAAATTTTCACACTATCGCTAAACAGCAATCAAAATCTGCACACACCTGCACCTGTGGATTTTCGCTTTTTAAGCTAGTAATTTAAAATTTCTTTTGCCCTATTCAATCAGGAAATTGTCATGCAGCATTTTGATTTATATAATAGATATAACAGTTTAATAACAATATCTCTTTGGTGAACCCAGATTTCATCCGAGTTCACCCTCGAGCCTCCTTTCCTCTCAAGACTCAAGACTCTAGAATTTCCCTTTGAGCCACCTGCTCATCTCGCGTTCTTTGCCCTCGAGGTACTAGACCCAGACAAATTTGACACCGCAAACTCTTTCAACAGTGCTTCTTCATCATCGGAGCTAATCACGATCTCCTCCCAAGCCTTCAGCTGTTCATAGGATCGCATCCATTACCTTTGCTCCTGCAATCTCTTCGCTTGATTGGGCAAACTCTTCACCCTCGACTCGCCGTTCACCCTCGACTCTCCGTTCAAACAGAAGGAAATGTGAAGACTCAGGCTCCCGTTCTTCGCCAAGTCTTCCTCTAGTATCGACTCCCTCGCCTTGGTGTTGTTTATGGACACTCTACCAACTCTTTTCCAACCCGTCGTGATCGTATTTCGATGGGTCAGCAGAGGTCTCTTGAAGGCCTCCGGGCCTATCTCGGCCTGGAACTGTCGATATTCCTTTTGATATTTCCTCATATGATCCTTCGTTACCATGTATAACCAGGACGTCAACGTCGCTCGAAACCAAGGAAAGAACCTCAAGCGGCTCCATATGTGTCTGACTTCCATTGGTATGGCGAATACCTTGCATGCAGTCTCAAACAACTCAAGTCTACTGCTATAATCTATCGCGTATATCGACTCCGCCGTCGGCGTCTTCGTTTCTCGATCCTTCGTTACATTTTCTTCAATCCATCTTAGAGCCAGCATCGTGCTCACCATCAAGAGCGTCACCTTTTGCCTGTGATCCGGTAATCTTATCGACCGAATTTCTTCCACATCGCATACCAGGCAGAGGTTTGCGTGATCCGGATACCACACCGTTTGTGCCAGACAGTGGCATGTGCATTCCCCATGTGTGATTTCAATACTCCTAAGGTTGCGCTCTCTAAGGCTTCCAGGAGAGGTTCGAGCTCCATCATCTTCTCGTGTATCGTATCGTTCTCCTCCATATTTGGAGCACCACCCACTGGTTTTCTGATCACGTTTTGTCTCTCGTGGTCACTTGTGTTCTCACTTTCCAAACTCAAAAGCTCTTCCCCCCAGATTTCACTCAAGTCATCCCTCTGCTCTCTCGGCACTGTTCCTCAGATTTTTCTCAACAACCTGTGTGAGTGATGTGACATCCGGGCCAACCTTACGCACTTGGGCACCGAGAAGGCTTTGTTCATCAATACCCTTTGGCTGGATACCTCTACCATCGCCATGTGCAGTGGGTAGTGGCTGCCGCACAGGTTGGCCTTTACTGACCCCACTAAGGACTTCGCATTTAGAGGCAGACCATAGGCTTTGCTCATGGGAAATCCCATTTCCGCTTCAAGTCCAACCTTCCAGCTCTTGATGTGTTTCTGGGTTACCTGCAACACCCCGGGCCATGACTCCACACTCAACCCGGTCACCAAGTGGTGTTCAGACTCTAGCCTCTCTAATGACTGCAGACTGCACATCCTTGAGAAGAATCCCAGAGCTGTTGCTATGTTCACAGTGGTTCTCGCGTAACACTCAGCCACTATCTGTACCTCACTCTTCTCCCTCTCAGTGATGTCTTCAAACCAAAAGACTAAATCTTCTTTTTGAAAGGATTGTATCCTAACGCATGACCGTCCGTCACAGGTGTACTCTCCACTCCCACACGTCGAATCAAGGCAACTACCCGGCTCCATCTTCCTTGCCGACCCTAGCTTATTCGTCTTCTCGCCTGACTCCTTCACCTGAGGTAAGATCAGTTTGTGCACTATACCCAACGTTGCTAGATCTTCATCTTCCGTCGGTGCTAATCTCACTCGCTCCGTGACTTCCTCGACCAGGCTCGCGTGGGGATGTGGGCACCAGGAGGGCCTTAGCAATTTCCACACCACTCCCAGATTCGTGATTAACATGCCATTCCCATTACCCATCTTCAGTTCAACTCTTTTACTTGAGCGCGGTACTCTTATCACCTCTGGCGTTTTCTCGAGAATCAAGCCCAAGCTCGGTCTCTCTCTCTCTCCACTGTGTCTATTTCCACTATTTTCTCTGTCCAGAACTTCAGTAGCTCCGCTACCTCGTAGTTCCTGTGAGCGTCTCCGGCCTCTGAGTCCAAGAAAGGATTGTACGCCATCCCCATCACTCCAGACACGTACTGATATTCTCCCTTCTTATTGGGTCTCTAGTACTCCCCTGACGAGGCCAAGTTACGGTGTACGTCGTATTCCTCCTCGAACTTCTTTTTGTAAAATCTCCGTATCTCGTATAGCTTTCTGTGGCTCTCTAGAGATTGTCTGGAGCCATCCTCTTTTTCTATCCCAGTACTCTGGTATACGTTCAAGATGACTGCTGAGACTCTCCTTTCCACTGTCTCACTTCCGATCGCTTTTTGGCGACATGCTAGGATGGTACTATCAGTCATCATCGACATTATCCACCTCAAGAAACAGGTAGCATCTTTCCTCCTTGCCAGAATCAAGCCTGAATTATCCCTAGCAATGTGTTGCATCAGTACTTGATACACCTCTAGATTTTTGCCTCCCAATTTCAACTTGTCGTACGAAGTCAGTGTCTCTAACTCTATTCCCACCAGGCTCAACGCGAACATCAGTTGTCCTGCGGTTCTAATGAAGGGATTCGCCATCAACGGCGATGCCGATGAGGATGTCCTCATCGATTCTTCAAAATGATCTCTCAACAAGTTCTGCCAAGTTCTCTTCAGTTGGCTCCCCAATTCTAGTTTGTTAATCTCAGCCTTCTGCTGGGTAGCCCAGTTGCGTCGCTTGCGTGACACTCCACTGTCGAGCTTCTTTAGGCAGTCTTCCAGTTCCTTCAGTATCTCGAGGGCCGGGAGGTGTTCCTCGTTTTATTCCTCTCAAGAGGATCGCTCGTTACTTGCTTCCCAATGGCCTGGTGCTCCTTCGAGACCCAAATTTTTTCCAACATCCACTTCCCATGTCTGTCCGCTCGTTGAACCTCTCTTCATGTTCGTCTTCTGGGGCCTGAAGTCTTCTTCAGATGTCGAGTTGGTGGAAACATCCATTTCCTTTTCCATTTCGAGTAGTTTCCTGGGCTCAGCACTACTCTTGTAGGCCGCAGTCTTGCATCGCGCCAGCACCATGGGCGCCGTCTCTCTCAGGTTTTTCTCGGAGACCGCATCCGCCGAAGGACTAGCCAATCCCTCTACTTCTCTCTTCCTCTTGCGAGACCTCAAGTCTTTACTTGGGGGCGTTGCCGTTATCATCACTGATTCGACCTCTTTGTCTTCATCCAATCCTTCCAACTCTTGCCTCCCACCTGCTCGAGCCTTAAGGATATTAGTACTTTTATTTATATTACTAGTTTCGACCTTATCCCCCCTTACACTTTCCTTTATTTTCCTGACAGTTTTTTGTTTCAGAGTAGAGCTGTCTTTACATTCGTCTTCTTTGGTCTTCCGTGATGCCTTTCTCAACTCGACCATCTTGCTCAGCAGTTCTCCTCTAGCTTTCTCCTCCAGTCCCGTCCCCATCAAGACAGGCTCTCCGACCTTCACCACTGTGTCCCACAGTTCTTCCTTGAAATCATCCAGGGTGATCTCGCCATCCACTTCTCGATTGAAATCGCTCAAGAATTCTCGCCAAGCGTCCTCATCCAGAGTGCCTAGGAACATATCCCTGTTTCCCTCGAAGGTATTCTTCTCCCTTCCTTCTGCGTTCAAGAGTATCATTCCCATATTAGAAGTCTCGCTCGTCAGTGGCAACTCTAGATTCTTGCGGGGAGATGAGGTCAGAGGTGGCGTGGCAGTGTCTGCCCAATTTTCTCCGCTCAGATCCTTCAACATTTCTTGAGTGATGAATTCCTCTTCTGATGGCTTTGGCTCCGGTGTGTTTCCCACTTCCATATCCTCTCCTGCCTTGCTGAGAGTCTCGTCCATGTTTTCCTCTCCTGATTCGACTCTTCTTCTCTCAAGAATCCTCCTGAACTGATCTTCTACAGGGCCGCTCCTTTAATCTCCAGGGGTGCCCACCGACAGAAGTGATGGTGTCGTTGGATCCGGTTTCCTGTATTCCGTCAGAGCCACGTACAACGGGCCTGCTGCGTCCAGCTCCTTCCCATCCTGTCTCATCTCCACCTGTTCCAGCCCGTAAGGTGCCCGGTATTTTCTTGTGGCAAACTTCATTTCGTCTTTTAGTGCAATGTGTCCTTCTTCTACAATCATCCTGCCATCGTCCCACACCGGTAACGTGTTCTCCAAACCCGCCCGATCAAGCGGTCTCAAGATCTCTCGTACCTCGAATTTTGGGGGCATTAAGCCTCTCATCTTCTTCGCTTGAGTCTTCCAGGAGTTTATTTTTATATCACAGGTGTGAAAATAGACTGCTGCAGTGTATCGGTGAAATCCCTCTGCTGCCCTTCCGCCGCTGCTCTCGCGAACAAGGACGGGACCACCAGGGAACTGTTCATTCCCGGGGTCATTCTCCTTACCGTTGGGAACTCTGGAATGGTTGTTGGCAAGACTGCCTTCTCCAGTATTGCCTCTAGCTCCCTCTTCACCAACTTGAAGCTCTTCTTCCTCGCGGAAATTCTCAAGACCTCTTGTCCACTCGCCGTCAGGGAATTTAGGTTCCAGAATTTGGGGTAAGTTTGGATGGGACCCTCGCGTTTACCTCCCATCCTACACTGCAGTTGTCTTCGGAAATTGTCCACCATCAATTCTTGATCTTTCACTTTTCGGAAGAGTACCGTGTTGCTCATTTGTGCCCTCAGCACCTCTTGCTGACACCTCTTGCTGAGTGTCGTCCCATCCAGTATACTTATGAGGCTCAAGTGTGTCACGGAGTTGCGATAAGGTGTCACCAGAGGATCTGGAAACGCGTATGTCACGGCCGGTCCATAAATGCAGGTTACGAACTCCTCCAGCCCCCGGATTATCCCCATTGGGTCCGATCTCATTGCCAGGCACAGGTCTGTCAACAGAGGCATGCCCCCATTCACTTTCCTCCATTCATCTCTCGTCTTTGGATTCTTTTCCTCACCAGTCATGCGTCGGTTCTGCATAAGGAGGTACTCCACTAGCAGCGTCTTTAGCCCTGCAGCACACTTATATGAATAGGTGTCAATGCTCGAGTGTGTTTTTCCCATCGACAGGGTCTCCCCATTTTTCGTTAGTCGAAATATGGGTCAGGAGCACCAGTGTCAGATACCCGTCAATCCGGAGTGTTTCCACACCCCGACTGAACATGTACGCTGGACCCATATTGAATAGGTACCTCGGGTAAACCAGGTACAGTGCCAACAACAGGCTGATGGGCATGTTCAGGATTTCTTGTACAAAGGCTCCAAAGATGGTCACCTTTGCACCAAACACTCCAGCCATGAACTCCTTTCCCCAACAAGGACTCAAGAACTCAAGAATCTTGTGATCCCTCCTCGTCTTCAGCTCGCCCTTTGCGTGCTCCCTCCAGAATCCTCCAATTGTGACCTCGTTGGCAGCTGTGACGAACCTGGTAACCGTCATTTCCCTTTTCTCGGCCACTTCCAGCTGCTCTGAAAATTCCAGATTTGCTTCACAAGAGGTGAAGCGTTCTCCTTTGTCTTCTCCGTAGCGTTTTCCAACCTTGGTGTCAGGAATGGCCACCTGCCTCTTTCTTGTGTCAGTCGATACACCATCGACTCCAGTTGCTTCTCTGTCGCGGCTGCGATCTTTCTTTCATTGCTCGGTGGCGCTTGTGATAGTCAATTCCATGCTTCGAAACCACAGGCTAGCCGTCATGTGAGTTATTATTGGATGATCGTCCCCTATAACCGGACTGAACTTGAGTTGTATGGCGAAGTTCGATATCTCCAGCAAGAGGACCTCGTCCAATACAATGAGGATATCTGCTAACTCGAAGAAGCCCCTCAACGCATGGGACACATCCGCCCACGCCGCCGCCAGTTCTGACTTGCGAAGCCTCAAGTTCGTCGGTTCCAACCCCCGATTGGGAGCTGCCATCAGGATCCGCCATCCATTCCCCTCGGCTATTAAGATCAAGACTGCATATACAAATTGCAGAGCGGGAGGCATGCTCGCGTACCCGGGGGACGTCGTGAACACCACTCTTGTCTTGGAACCAAACCGCGAGGTAACGTTCTCCTGTACCTCATTCATCGCTGCAAATAACGTCTGGATAGCTTCCCAGATTCTCTTCGGCGCCGGTTCATCGCCCTTGATCTGCTCAAGAAACCCAGTCGCATGCAGGTGGTCATTCATTCCCGCAAACAGTAGAAGCTCGGGCCCGCAAGGCATCTCCGATTTTATTGCTACCACCAAGGTTAACATTTGGTTCAGCTCAGCTCCTGGCAGTGAGTATATCAAAGTCTCCGGCCAGAACGACTTGGGAGACATTCCCTCGAAGTCCGATCCCTCTACGATGACCACCCTTGCAGCAGCTGGATCTGTTCTGTCGTAAACTGCCAAGGTCTCGGCCAATTGGGTGTTCCCGCAGGGTTTCCCGTATCTTGGATCGTCTGCCAACCTCGTGCCTTCATAAGCGGCATCCAGCAGTTCCATTTCCCTTGAGTCCAACAGTTTGTCCACCACCCTCAACTGTGCTGGAGTTGCCAACCTAATTCTGGCAATGCTCGTTCGATGTTTGTGGTGCTCCACTATGAGTCCCGGACTCCCCAGCAACTTGAGAGGCCTGTAATTCATAGGTCCCATGACCGATTTTGTGGGAATCCCAGTCAGATCCGCCGTCTCCATTATTTTCGCTCTTGAGAAATGCGTCTCGTGAGCCTTCAGCCAGTCCACGCACTGGTGTCTACCCAAGTCTTCATGTGACACTCACTCGAGACCAAAGCTTCCGCCAACTCTTGCCTGCATTCCAGATCTTCCAAGTCCAGCTCATTTACCTTCTCCAGATATCTCGACCGACTGGTCTCCGCCGGTCTCTCCACCCTCTTGCTCTCCACCACTACCACCGAGGATACTACCGAACTCTGAGGTGTTGATGACGTTGCCTCCTCGGCCTCCATTGGTGCGGCACCTGGTAATCTGGTCCGGCTGCTCCTCGAGCTATCTCTAGAATCGGCCGTCGCTTCCAGGCGACTGGATAAAGTTCTTGAGTTAAAGAAAGGTGGATTTGGAGGTGGCCCGAATGTGAATTGGGCCGTCTCCAGCACTTCTGCCTCCAACGCGCTTATGTGCCTTTGGAAGACATCATTCAACCATTCCACTCCCCTAGGCCTGTCAAAGTGAATCCCTTCTGAGGATGCATCGTAGGGGAAAACAGATCGCTCCATCTGCTCGGCTACGTCCAGTAATCCAACGGGAAGGACACTCCTTTGATGTATTTGCCTGATTATTTCGTTCAGGTTTTGCACCTTCGTGTTCATTTCCATCGCGTGTTGGTCCGCCTTCATTTTGTAGGGAATGGTACACACCGTGAGAATGGCAGGATTCATTTGAATCCGCAATTCCTCAAGGATGCAGCTCATCTTGTCATGTAGCTTCATTACCTTCCTGGACTCCCCCCTGGACACGTCATTCGTCCCGATCATTAGAGTCACCGTATTTACTCTCGTCATCCCTTGCATCTCAAGTGTTGCCAACATCTGTGGCGTCGCAGCTCCAGCGAAACTTAAGATCCCCGCTTGCCAATGTGATTGAATCCGGGTCAGCACCCGCAGCAGGCTGTCCCCTATGGTTAGGTGGACCGCACCTTCTGGTACACGTGGCTGCGTGAAGTATTCCACCTAAGCTGCGTCATGGAAGCAATCCCTCCTGACTCTTTAAGCCGTGCTCCAATCCATGCGATTGTGCCTGTGGTACCTGCCATCCGTGTTCTTCTTGTAGCTTGAGATTACCACTTTCCTGATCGGTTGCTCCTTCCACGTCGGGGGTAGCTCCACTCTTGCTGGACTCTCACGATTCCTTAGTTGTAGCCTCTCGTTCAATTCTTTCAGACATGAAGAGCTGCCGCTCACCTGACTACCGCTCGGGGTTGAACTCGGTGTATACCTAGGCAGTGCGACGTCCATCAATGGACGTATCGGTTGTGTCTCTAGGCCACGCAGGGAGGACGTTGACTCAGTTGGTATCCATACCTCCAACCCCTCATTCATATGCTCCTGAGCCGCGCGGTCAAGGTTAAATCGTCCCTTCGATCTGGGAGCTTCATCCACCTCCATACGCGACTCTGGTCTTGAGCCGGTAACCATTCGCTCCTTGGGCCTGACCCCCTTTTGCATATCGAGCTCGCGTTGTCGTTGCTGGATTCTCTCAAGTTCCGACTTCAGCTGTTCACAATTCGCGGCATTCTCTCGCACCCTTTTGCTCTTGTAGATGCTCGGCCTTCAGCATAACAAGTTCCCTCCGCGCTTGGTCCTTTTGACGACCGCTTGATCTCTCACCAGATTCGCCTGATCTCTCTCAAGCTTCGCTTGATCCCGGTCGAGGTTCGCTTTGTTCCTCTCCCTCTGTGTCCTCTCAAGTTCTCTCTTCAGAGTACTGAGGTCCGGAAACACTTCTCCCGTTTGTTGCGCTCGCGCCATCGACGGCATCTTACTCGTGCTCTGGCCCGCTGATCTTGCTGATGGTCTGATCGGTAGTGGGAACTCCCCTGCGCCATACTCGGTGTTGTTGCCCAAGCCAGGGTTCCTTGCCAAGTCGAATCCCCTTTTTCCTCCATCCACATTCCAGGACAGTCATCTGGTTTGCTCTTGGTTGTATATTCCCTCAATGGTGTAGCCGACCATCAAGACAGCTTCTGTTGCAGACTCCCTGGATTCACGCTGTTCTTCTAGCTGAAGGATGGCGTTCAGCATCACTGCCATCCTCTCATCCACCTGGGTATAATCCAGGTCCCTCAAGCGTCTGTATAAATCATCGAGCGTGGGCCTTTTCAGAGCCGATGGCATGGACTTCCAGAATCGATCTATCATTTCTATAATTACTAGATGATCTTGAGTATTAACCAACTTGTGAATTACCTTACCACTTGAGAACTACCTTACCAACTTGAGTATTAGCGTACCAACTTGAGTACTTGAGAATTAATTTCTTGAAGCGTTGTTCAACTTGTGTGTTCGTTCAAGAACTTCTTTTCTTTCAATTGAGTGTAGTTGGGTAGTCAATTTGACTTTACCAAATCAATCTGAAAATAACACTTGATTTTTAGACTAACATGCTATGTTCCTAACCTAAAACCCCCCTGCCACTATAGTTAAAACCTTTTCCTTTTCGTTCTACTAAAATAGTTCAATTGGAAGTTTTCTAAAAGCATGCAGATTCATTTTACGTTTTAGCACCATCAATCATTTAAAATTTAATTGTCATGCCAATCGCGTTTTAAGATCCTTTTACATGTGCCGTGCCCCAATACCCAACTTTAGATCCCTTCATACCCAACTTGAGATCCCTTCATACCCAACTCGAGACCCCCATGTACCCGACTCAGGCGATGCTCAAGTAGTATTTCTTGTGCAGATGTACCATTATCTCCGTTTCCGCGAAGACCACGTGTAGGATAGCGTATAATTCCCTTGGGCTCAACTTGCCCCTGTTTGGGTCATAGACCGGCATTGAGACCTCCGTTATCCTTCTTTCAATCATGAAGTCTCGTAGTCTTGTTAGTGCCAACATCACGTGTTCAGGATCGATCGTGTTGCTGTCAATGACCCTCGTCACTAGGAAGCACAAGTATTTGCCTGGGACTTGTGCTACTGATGGTGGAAGCGCAGCCATTCCTCCCAGCCCCGGTCTCTGTCTAAACAGAAACTCCACGCTCTGGTACTCTCTCTTGAAGTCGGCCTCCAGTCTTGATTTGAAACTCATGTCCGCCGTGATACAGATTGCGCTAGTCCTGTCTGACAGAATGAAGTCACTAACCGTTATCAGGATGTTTTCCGAGTATTCGTTTGGTATTTCAAACTTCGTTTTGAAATTCCGTCCTATGGTAGGCTCAGCCTCCTCCCCATCCAGTTCCAGTCCGCTCGTTTCTCTCACTTCTCTGAGTTTCTTTATCATTAAATTTTCGGTGTGGGTAAGTCCCACCCCCACTCCCCGGACAAAAATATTTATCGACGTCCCCGTCGATGATGCTGGGTCTGAATTATCTGGCGGAATGTCGAGCGGCCTGTCTGTTGCCGTCCAGCCGAAGAGGGGATTTTCCGTCTTCATGTGCTTTCCCGCTGATATGTCAACTTGTTGTATGCTTTGTCCTTCGTAGCTTCCGTTCTTGACATCGCTCATCCATTCTAATATCCTCAAGTTCGTATTCTCCCTCCTCTCTATCTCGCTCTGTTCCAAATCCGTCTGCCGCTCTGGTGTCGAGTAGTCTTCCTGTGGGTAGTGTTCATTATCATTGATGATTTGCCATTCATCATCAGCTGCCAGTTCGCCCACACTTAGTAGCTCTTTGCTTAGGTCATCGGGCTGTATCTTATCAATCAGGAAATTGTCTCCGTACCTGTTGTACCTCATGCCTGTCCGTTTGCGATTGCCACTCCTTGTCCCCGCTGGTAATGATAAGTCTGGTTCTGTCCACTTCGGCACCTCACCTTGCTCCGGATCGTTCCAGTCTTCTTCCACAAAAGATTCCGCTTCAGAGTCCGCTTCTATTTTTTCATTGTCATCCAAACTCAAGTTCTCATTGCCATCATTTTTCTCTCTGGTGCCTCTTTCGTTCACTTCACATGCTGGCTCCACCAGTAGGTACTCAAGTCCCTCCATGTATTTTGGTATACACCAGTCCTCTGGTGATGGGACATGAGGCTTCAGATTTTCATAATGTGCTGCTCGCCCAGTACTCAAGCGGTAGAACCGTCCTTGTTGATGAACTTCCGTTATCATGAATGGTCCTCTCGATTTCTTGAGTTGTTTCTTTGTCCCTTTGGGCGGTATGACATTCTGGAAAACCCACACATACTGGCCCACCTCATATGGCTTCGCCTGTAATATCTTTTCATCATATTTCTTGCGCTGTCTCATTTGTGCTTGCGCAGTGTTCCTCCTGCATAGCTCGTTTAGTTCCTGCTGTCTTCTGATTGCTTCTTTCACGTAAGCTTGAGGCGACGTCCTCTTCCCTTCGTATTCCGGGTAGAAGAATGTCAGGGGCATTGCTCTCTCCCTGCCCGTCAACATCATGAAAGGACTGATGCCCGTTGTTGAGTGTTGCGTACTGTTGTACGCCCCTACGACTTGAGACAGATATTTATCCCAGTCTGTCATGTATCTTGAGCAGTATACCCTCAGCATGTTCACCAACGTTCTATTCTGTCTCTCTACCAGCCTGTTGGTCTGAGGATGGTAAGTCGTTGAGTGTGCTTGAGCAATGTGTGACCTCTTCATTAATTCTTGGGTCAAATCCCCCACAAAGGCCTTGCCGTTTTCTGACTGAAAAGTCATTGGACAACCAAACCTCGATATCCAATGAGCTATCAGGTTGTCACAAGTCTCCTCTGCCGAGGCTGTTTGACACGGCACCGCTTCTGCCAACTTTGTGAAGCGGTCTATTATAACCAGTATCTGGTTATACCCCGACTCCGTCATGCAGAACTTTTGATGGTGTATCTGCACCACTTCATTAAATTCTGAGCTTTCAACCGACTTGAGTGGGAATTTTATCTTCCTTGGGTCTTTTACTTGCATGCATGCCAGGCATGCATTCACCCATCCCTCGCAAGCTTTCCTCAATCCTGGCCAATCAAACCTGTTAAGTATTCTTTGTTGCACCTTGTCTATCCCCTGGTGCCCCATCTGGTCGTGCAATCTGAATAACACCTCTGTCTGATACAATTGTGGTAATATGATGAGGTTGTGCATGTGTAATATCTTCTCCTCATCTTTTCTCTTGCACGCTACCACCCCGTCAGCTGTGTGATAGAGTAAATCTTTCTTTTCTTTGTAGAACTGGCTCAAGATCTTGTAGCTGTCTTCTTCGAGTTCTCCTTTCTCCTTGGACCCCGTCCGGATCCATTTGGAGAGGTTATTGTCATCTTGTCATTTTTTTGGGCTCTTATCAGGTCCGACAGCCTATATCTCGCCTTGACATGTTCCTTTAGTGCCATGATCTGTCCATTCATTTCCCCAGGGTTGTGGATGTCATCATTCAGCTTCACGCATATTATCCTCTTCACGATCTTCATATCGTCTTCTGACACCAGATTTGTTCTGACATTTGAGTTGCATGATAGTTCCCTGAATGGTTTCCTCGAAACTGCAATTCTTTCAAGTTCTTCACCTCCTCGTACTTCCAAGTTGTACGTTCCTGATGATGGATCTGTTTGTAATTCCCTGTCGCGGTGTCTAATCTTCTCCTCCGCCAATATCATGCATATACTATCCTGATTGTCGCTGCTCTCATCCGAGTCCCCATCCCATAGTTCACACTCCCCGGACAAATTTCCTTCTTCAGTATCCTCTTCCTCCGTGGACGTGGACCACTCCCCGGACTCTTGACCTAGTCCCAGATATCCAACTTCTTCCTTGAACGCCACTTTCTTTTTCCTAACCCGAGTCCGTTCAAGTATGTCGTCAGGGATTTTTTCAACCAGTGACTGCACGACTTCTTTCCCATCAGGGTTCGTCACCTTCGAGGTGTTTTTATCACTAACTATCTCGCTCCTTCGCAGTATTGTGACCTCCGGTTCCTCCCTACCCTTTTCTTTGATCACGGGTTTATCGTCTGCTAGTTTCTCGAGTAACCTCATTAAGTCATCATCTATTTGTGCATCTCCCGTTTCTACCTGGTTAAGATCATAGCCTTTTGCCTTGAGCGTCTCCCTCACAATCTTTGACTTGAGTATTATCCCTATTGGCATCCCTCGGTTCTTCTTCAAGATTTTTTTTCTCCGGAGGTTGTTTTGGTAATTCGGGGTGATCTTCTATTGGTTTGCCTGATTTTTCTAGCCATCTCGTGAGTGGAAGACTGTCGTACGTTTCCTTATCCATGAAGGAGAAGCCATCCTTGATTTCAGCTCTATCTGCCTCCCTCTGTTCTTGTCTCTCGTAGAACTCCGTCTTCTTACTCAAGCTGTCAGCGTTTTGATGTTTGTCTCGTGTTCTATGCTCAATTATCATGTTGTACCCATCCAGGCGAATTATCCACCTCCCAATGTAACTTTGGTCCATTGAGTACGTCTTCAGCCAGCTTAGTGCCCTGTTGTCGACTCGCAGCTTGAATGGCTCGCTGCCTAGGTATGCTCTATATGTCTCGACAAAGGTAACCACCGCGATCATCTCTGCTTTCGGTGCCCCGTACTTCATTTCCGTGTCACTTAAGACTTTGTTCCCGTACGCTATTGGTCTCGAGACTGTTTTCCCGTTCCATTCTTGTTCCTGATGGGGAATTCCAGAAATCGCTACTACCGACGCATCCGTGTCCAGCACGTACATCCCTTTCTCTGTTGGCATACCTAGTACTGGTGCCTCGCACAACTCTTTCTTTATTCTCTGGAATGACTCTTCTGCTGCGTTGTTCCACGTGAACTTCTTACCCTTGTGTCTCATTAACTGTTGCATCGGGTATACCTTGTCTGCATAGCCTTTGATGAATTCTCTGTAGTAATTCGCAAGACCCAGGAAGCTCATCAATTGGTGTTCCGTTTTTGGCGATTTCCAAGTTAGAACTGCTTCTACTGCATCTGGATCTAGTCTGATGCCGTGACTGTCCACCATCCTGCCCAAGTATTTTATCGAATCCTTTAATATCTCGCACTTTGATGGTTTACACTTTAGCACCGACCTTTTCATACACGCAAAAATCTCGTCAAGTCTCTCAATGTGGTCTTCTAGTTTGGGCGTCGCTATTACCACGTCATCCACATAGCAAATTACTAGATTGCCGTACTTCTTCTTCACACCTATCAGCGCGTGTGGCATCAACCGCTGGAATGTGGCGGTGGCATTGCAAAGACCAAACGGCATCCGTTTCCATTCAAACAGACCCAACCCGCAGGCGAACCCTGTCTTGTCCCTGTCCTGCTTCCTGAGCGGTACCTGCCAGAAGGCCGAACCTAAATCAAGAGTCGTAAAAAACATTGCATCACCTAACTTCGAGAGGCTCTCATCAATCCTAGGTATGGGATAGGCATCCTTCACCGTGACGGAGATCAGGTATCGAAAGTCACAACAAAACCTCCTTTGGTCGGCTTTCTTTTTGGCCATCACTACTCCACACGCCCACGGTGATTTGGATGGTTCTATCATATCATACTCTAGTAGCGTTTCGATCTCTTTTCTACACGCATCCCATTTGTGTGGGGTCATGCGCCTCGCCTCCTCCCTGTGCGGGACCGCTTTGTCCTCAAGTTCTATTTCATGCTCAACAAAATTAAAACACCCGATGTCTGCCTTATGTCTCGATAAAACTTCCTCGTTCCGCTCTAATACGTCCTTGATGGCTTCGTCCGTTATCTTGCCTCTTAAATGTTCAATTTCCGGTAGGACCGGTTTATCACTCTGCATTTCATCTAGTGTGGGCCGTTCCGGAAAATTCGAACAGCTCGATAGCCCATCGTCTGTCTCTGACTTAAGTGATTTCACAAGACCTGATGAACCTTTTATTTTCTTCAATCGTCTCAACTTCATTTTGTTTTTGGTTTTCAGTCATTTCATATCGAGTTTTTACGGGTAAAGCATATCTCAGCTTCCTCCCCCTCTGTATCGTGATTGGTATGTCAAAAGTATTCAACAGGACACTGACGCAGAGAACGCTCTTCGTTATCGAGAAGGATCTTCCTAAAACAGCAGCACTTTGACTATTTGGATTTGGGACTATGCATATTTGCTTGTTGTCACTTAGTTCATTGTAATTTTTCATTCGCAAGCTTACGATCGCCGCTTCATTCGCCTTTAGCCTCACCCTCCTACTCAAGAATACCGGTGCTTTGTTCTCATTCGCCATTATTAAATTTACCGGTTTAGTTGCGTACCTACTATCCGGGTTCCGTGTCCTGAACATTGCGTTTAGATCAATCGTTACATCGAAGTTCCTGATGAAGTCTCTGCCTATAATGAATCGGTCAGACTCATCTAGGTTTTCTACCACAAGAAAGCTCATCCACAGGTTGCGTTCCCCCAGATTTAGGGCTATTATTGGCGTTCTGCCCAGCACCCGCAGCGCCCCTTTGTTTGCAGCTGACAACCGTATTATCGAGTCTATCAAATCATTTTTGTTGAAGCCCATTCGTTCCCAAGTTTCGATTGGTATAACACTCAAGACCGCTCCCGTATCAAGTAACCCACGTAACTGAGTCTTCTTGCAACTTATGTCGAGCACATGTGCTGATACATCTGCCTCTGTCCTGATGTGCATTGCATCTTCCTCAAGCATGGCGCAGTGTCCAATCGATCTCACTTTCAACTCTTCTTTTCCTACGTTCATCTGCCCTACTAGATCTTCATCACATGTTATCATTGTTTTCGTATAGATGTTGATCCCATCTATATTTAGCATCACCTCATGCGGACCATAAGCTTCTGTGTACCTGTTATCAACTCGGACTGACTTGCTACCCCCTCTTGTGAGTAGTGCCCTCAATGCTCTAGAAATCGTTTGTGGGATTATACCACTCAAGTAATCTGCGTACACATCAATGTGCATTATTGTCTAGTCGCTAGGTTCGCTCAAGTTTCTCGTAACCTCATGGCCGCCCACGGTGATTATTGACATTATTCTGGCTCCGATCTTCGTTAAGCCGAATGGCTTCCCCGTCACCATTTTTACAGTGTTGCAGCTTCCACTTTTTGTCGACCCCGCTACAGCCTCTGGTATTGACTGCGAGCAACCTAATGCCTCGTTAATTTTCTGTCTTTCGATCTCTTGCTTTAGTCGTTGTTCGGTCCTTTGTTGCTAGGTCCTGTTTCACCTTGTTGATCGCCTCTGACGCCGCTTTCTCATAATTTATCTCTAGGGCGTTCTTGGCCGTGGCCTCTATCGCATTGTTAGCCTGCGTTACCGCCTTCACTGTCTTCGTTGACAGTTCCGTACTCGGTGCTTCTAAGTTTTTTTGCTTCAAACTCGGTTTGTCTATTTCGCTGATTCTGCACCGCCGCTAATGTCAATTTATGTTTGGGGTGACTCTGGTTCTTGACCGCCTCCCAAAACAAAGGACAATCCATCCTAAAGTTCCCTTCCTAATTGCAGAAGAAACATCTTGCACCTTAGCATCACCTCGTGTGGACCATAAGCTTCAGTATACCTGTTATCAACACGTACCGACTTGCTGCCCCCTCTCGTGAGTAGTGCTCTCAGCGCTCTAGAAGTCGTTTGTGGGCTTATACGACTCAAGTAATCTGCGTACACATCAATATGCATTACTGTCTGGTCACTCGGTTCGCTCAAGTTTCTGGTTACCTCGTGGCCGCCCACTGTGATTATCGACATTATTCTAGCCCCGATTCTCGATATGCCGAATGGCTTTCCCGTAATCATTTTTACAGTGTTACAATTCCCGGTCTTTGTTGAGCCCGGTACAGCTTCTGGTGCTTGGTTCGATCCAGTTAATGCTTCGTTAAAATTCTGTCTTTCTATCTCCAGCTTTAGTCGTTGCTCTATTTCTTTCGCAGCCAGGTCCTGTTTCACTTTGGCAATTGCTTCCGTCGCCGCTTTCTCATAATTTATCTCTAGAGAGTTCCCTGCCGCGGATTCTATGGCATCATTAACATGTGATACAGCTTTCACTGTCTTCGTCGGCAATTCCGTCGGCCTGTCTTCGTCGGCTTGGTGCTCCTAAGTTCCTCGATTCAAATTCGTTTTGCCTGTTCCGCTGATTCTGCACAGCCGCTAATGCCAACTTATGTTTAGGGTGACTCTGGTCCTTGACCGCTTCCCAGAACAAGGGACAATCCATTCGGAAGTGCCCCTCCTGGTTACAGAAGAAGCATCTTGCGCCTATCTTGATGATTAAGCCACTATAGTACTCGTGTTCCTCCATTTGGCTCATGTCCTCCTCATCTGGTGCATATCCTAGACTCTTCATGCCTTGTTTGTATGTTGTGCAGTCAGCCACGTGGTGATCCGCCGACCCGCAGTTCGCGCATGATCTGCGCTTGTCCATGTCATCTCTAGGTTTGTACCATGACGACCTCTGCGGTTGACTTCCCCCTTGCGTGTTCCTGTTTTCTGAATACGAGTATTTCTTGGGTTTCATTGGCATGAACTCTCTTGACTTCTGTCTCATCTCTTCTGGAGTCGGTGCACTGTCTTTCGATAATGTATAGTATGTTGCTAACATTGTTCTCAAGTCATCACTCTTTACCCCATCAATGAACTTCGAGGCGATGCTAAATTTCCTTCTATTGGTGGACTCTTCCGGGTCACTCCTTCGTCTCAAGCTCTCAAGATCATCTAGGAACCTGTCTATCGATTCATCGTCCCTTTGCCTTCTCTTTTCAAATCGCATCATCGCTTGATGACCCTTCATGCCTGACCCGAATCGATTTAACAATATCTCGAAGGTTTTATCAGCAGTGTCGCGTTCCGCTTCCTTCTTCGCAACCACGCATTTCAATGCTGTGCCTTCCAAGTTGCTTAGTATCGCTGTGCATGCTTGCCTCTCATCGTTCAAGTTGTCTTGTTCCAAGTGCAACCTCATGACTTCTACCCAAGTATCAATGCATCCATCTGAATCATCCTTGAATTCTTTCGGTTTTTTGAACGTTTTCCTGGATTTGTTGCTTCCTCTGTCACTCGAGTCGGTGTTCCTTCTGGCGAAGGCTTCTAGTGTCCTGTTCATCATTTCCCAGGTGCTTGCCCACGTCTCATGACATCCGGTCCCACGTTGTTGTGAGTCGTGGAGTCCCCTGGACCACTAGTTGTGTTTGCTGTTCCGCTTTTCATAATCGCTTTCCCCCCCCCCTCGGTGCTGTACTCGCGGCATCCCGGGGTAATGGTAACGGTGTTGACTGCCGTTTGTTCCGTCGTGGTTCCACGAAGTCAACTCTATTGCCTTCCTTCGCTCCGCTGCTGGCCTGTCCTGTGACGTTGAGTTCCTCAAGATGGCGTCTAATTTTGCCTGTATTGCACATGAACTCTCAGCCTGGTCCCTACTCATCGTTTACATTCTCGTTTCCAAACTCCCCAACTGGCTATTCACTGCGTCATATCGTTGCTTCATTTCTTGCATGTCTTTTTTGATATTCTTGTCTCGCTCTCCATCAGTGGTATCTACCTTGTCCGACATCTGCTGAAGCCTTTCCTCTGTCGCTTTCGCTAGATTGAAATAACTGTCCAGGTACTCATGTTTATTGTTTCTTAATTTTTTCCTAATCACATCTCTATCCTCCTCGCTGTGCTTCAGTTTCTTGTCGATCTGATCTAGCCTTGCCATCAAATCGCCTAGCTCAAGAGTAGTTGTTTCATGGTCAGCTGCTGCCCTGTTGTTGGCTGCTGTCCCTCGTCTAATCTGGTCTTCGTTTTGGTCGGTGTCTGTCGTTTTCGTGGAAACTTTTCCGAATGTTTTGCCTTTCTCGGCTTTCGGTTCTTCCGCTGCTGCGTCTCTCGACTTCATCCCGACCATTATCGCCAATCTTTCAGTAAAAGACGTACTTTTTGCTTGAGACTCGTCCTTCACCGTTTCTGGCGTGTTGCTTGTTGTGTCTTCCACATTGTCTATCGGTGAGAACTCCATGGACTTTGGATTTGGTTCTTCTGCATTCATCATCGGTGTTGACTCCGTCCTCTTCTTTTCCACCTCATCCACACTCTGGTCTGGTGTTTCTAGGTCAATCTCGATGGCGGGTTCCGCTTGTTTCCCTTCCGTGCCCTCTTTTGTTCTGTTCTCTGTATTACTCCTCGTGTTGACCATGCTAACTGAAAAGTTCTTCTTTGTTATATTTGGGCCCATTGATGTCGTTTTACGTAGCGGCGAGTTATATTTTGTCCTTGATTCAGTAGATCTTTTTTCAGCCACCGGTACCCTGTTCCGTCTCAATATTTTTATTTACAATTGTTCCTATTTACAGTATTACTATATACAAAGTTCTACTCTAAGGTTAAAATCTCTTTTGACAAAATTAATAAAAAGAAATTTACAATTTAATAGAAACAACGTTTCCTAAGATTTTTTGAAAGTTCTATATGTTCTTGATCCCCACAGTACCGGATTTTTAGGATAAGTCAGAATATTTAATTTTGTGATTGGTTACTTCAACTTGTCTAAGTACTCTTTAGTACCGTCACCCTCCTTCTTTATACTGTTCCAAGACTTCCTCTCTACTGTCCCAAGACTATTCAGTGCTGTCCCAGTACTTTCTGTTAGTGTCCCAAGACCACTGTCCCAAGACCCTTGCCCTAAGACGACTGTCCCAAGACTACTGTCCCAAGACTAGTGTCCCAAGACCACTGTCCCAAGACTACTGTCCCAAGACCCTTGCCCTAAGACTACTGTCCCAAGACTAGTGTCCCAGGATCACTGTCCCAAGACTACTGTCCCAAGACCCTTGCCCTAAGACCAGTGTCCCAAGACCACTGTCCCAAGACCAGTGTCCCAAGACCACTGTCCCAAGACCACTGTCCCAAGACCACTGTCCCAAGACCACTGTCCCAAGACCACTGTCCCAAGACCAGTGTCCCAAGACCACTGTCCCAAGACCAGTGTCCCAAGACCAGTGTCCCAAGACCACTGTCCCAAGACCAAAGTCCCAATACCACTGTCCCACGACCACTGTCCCAAGACCACTGTCCCAAGACCAGTGTCCCAAGACCACTGTCCCAAGACCAGTGTCCCAAGACCACTGTCCCAGGACCACTGTCCCAAGACCAGTGTCTCACGACCACTGTCCCAAGACCAGTGTCCCAAGACCACTGTCCCAAGACCACTGTCCCAAGACCACTGTCCTAAGACTGCTGTCCCAAGATTACTGTCCCAAGACCAGTGTCCCAAGACTGTGTCGTACCAAGACTGCTCTGGCCCAAGACTGTCCCAAGACTATTCAGTGCTGTCCCAGTACTTCTTGTTAGTGTCCCAAGACCACTGTCCCAAGACCACTGTCCCAAGACCACTGTTCCAAGACCAGTTTCCCAAGACCACTGTCCCATGACCAGTGTCCCAAGACCACTGTCCCAAGACCACTGTCCCAAGACCAGTGTCCCAAGACCACTGTCCCAAGACTACTGTCCCAAGACCACTGTTCAAGACCAGTGTCCCAAGACCACTGTCCCAAGACCACTGTCCCAAGACCATTGTCCCAAGACCACTGTCGCAAGACTACTGTCCCAAGACCAGTGTCCCAAGACCAGTGTCCCAAGACCACTGTTCAAGACCACTGTCCCAAGACCACTGTCCCAAGACCACTGTCCCAAGACCAGTGTCCCAAGACCACTGTCCCAAGACTACTGTCCCAAGACCAGTGTCCCAAGACCACTGTTCAAGACCAGTGTCCCAAGACCACTGTCCTAAGACCACTGTCCAAGACCAGTGTCCCAAGACCACTGTCCCAAGACCAGTGTCCCAAGACCACTGTCCCAAGACTACTGTCCCAAGACCAGTGTCCCAAGACGACTGTTCAAGACCACTGTCCCAAGACCACTTTCCCAAGACCAGCGCCCAAGACCAGTGTCCCAAGACCACTGTCCCAAGACCAGTGTCCCAAGACCAGTGTCCCAAGACCACTGTCCCAAGACCACTGTCCCAAGACCACTGTCCCAAGACCACTGTCCCAAGACCACTGTCCCAAGACCAGTGTCCCAAGACCACTGTCCCAAGACCAGTGTCCCAAGACCAGTGTCCCAAGACCACTGTCCCAAGACCACTGTGCCAAGACCACTGTCCCAAGACCAGTGTCCCAAGACCACTGTCCCAAGACCAGTGTCCCAAGACCAGTGTCCCAAGACCACTGTCCCAAGACCAAAGTCCCAATACCACTGTCCCAAGACCACTGTCCCAAGACCAGTGTCCCAAGACCAGTGTCCCAAGACCACTGTCCCAAGACCAAAGTCCCAATACCACTGTCCCACGACCACTGTCCCAAGACCACTGTCCCAAGACCAGTGTCCCAAGACCACTGTCCCAAGACCAGTGTCCCAAGACCACTGTCCCAGGACCACTGTCCCAAGACCAGTGTCTCACGACCACTGTCCCAAGACCAGTGTCCCAAGACCACTGTCCCAAGACCACTGTCCCAAGACCACTGTCCCAAGACTGCTGTCCCAAGATTACTGTCCCAAGACCAGTGTCCCAAGACTGTGTCGTACCAAGACTGCTCTGGCCCAAGACTGTCCCAAGACTATTCAGTGCTGTCCCAGTACTTCTTGTTAGTGTCCCAAGACCACTGTCCCAAGACCACTGTCCCAAGACCACTGTTCCAAGACCAGTTTCCCAAGACCACTGTCCCATGACCAGTGTCCCAAGACCACTGTCCCAAGACCACTGTCCCAAGACCAGTGTCCCAAGACCACTGTCCCAAGACTACTGTCCCAAGACCACTGTTCAAGACCAGTGTCCCAAGACCACTGTCCCAAGACCACTGTCCCAAGACCATTGTCCCAAGACCACTGTCGCAAGACTACTGTCCCAAGACCAGTGTCCCAAGACCAGTGTCCCAAGACCACTGTTCAAGACCACTGTCCCAAGACCACTGTCCCAAGACCACTGTCCCAAGACCAGTGTCCCAAGACCACTGTCCCAAGACTACTGTCCCAAGACCAGTGTCCCAAGACCACTGTTCAAGACCAGTGTCCCAAGACCACTGTCCTAAGACCACTGTCCAAGACCAGTGTCCCAAGACCACTGTCCCAAGACCAGTGTCCCAAGACCACTGTCCCAAGACTACTGTCCCAAGACCAGTGTCCCAAGACGACTGTTCAAGACCACTGTCCCAAGACCACTTTCCCAAGACCAGCGCCCAAGACCACTGTCCCAAGGCCAGTGTCCCAAGACCACTGTCCCAAGACTACTGTCCCAAGACTACTGTCCTAAGACTGCTGTCCCAAGACTACTGTCCCAAGACTACTGTCCCAAGACCAGTGTCCCAAGACCACTGTCCCAAGACCAGTGTCCCAAGACCACTGTCCCAAGACCACTGTCCCAAGACCACTGTCCCAAGACCAGTGTCCCAAGACCAGTGTCCCAAGACCACTGTCCCAAGACCACTGTCCCAAGACAACTGTCCCAAGACCAGTGTCCCAAGACCACTGTCCCAAGACCAGTGTCCCAAGACCACTGTCCCAAGACCACTGTCACAATACCACTGTCCCAAGACCAGTGTCCCAAGACCACTGTCCAAGACCAGTGTCCCAAGACCACTGTCCCAAGACCACTGTCCCAAGACCACTGTCCCAAGACCACTGTCCCAAGACCACTGTCCCAAGACCACTGTCCCAAGACCACTGTCCCAAGACCACTGTCCCAAGACCACTGTCCCAAGACCACTGTCCCAAGACCACTGTCCCAAGACCACTGTCCCAAGACTGCTGTCCCAAGACTACTGTCCCAAGACCAGTGTCCCAATACTGTGTCGTACCAAGACTGCTCTGGCCCAAGACGGTCCCAAGACTGCACCGTCCCAAGACTGTCCCAAAACTGCACTGTCCCAAGACTACCCAAGACTGTACTGCTCCATGACCGTCCCCAGACTGCAATGTCCCAAGACTTCTTCGGTACTGTCCCAAGACTTGTCACTAAGTGTCTGGATATTAGGATCTCTTCTTCTTCGTTGTGGGGACTTTTTAGAACCATTCTACCGTGTACCACCACTTGAGCTCTAGTAAAAATTTTCCCAAAATCCCTATTTTAATGGCCAAAATCCAAATAGTGACCCTCCTGTATTTATCTCCCTTTCGTTGTTTCAGGCTATTTGAAACCCCAACTTCTTCGCAGGTATCTTGTGATCACCTGTTCGTTCAAATACTTACAACAAATTTTCACCAAAACGTAAAAATTTAAACAGGAAAATCTTCAAAAACAGAGAGATGAACCCACCTAAAATTCAGAGCTGACTGATGTCAACCTTTGTCCGAAAAAATTTCTGGTACCCGATTGCCACGCGTTTTCCTCCCCCCTGCTAGCGATCTTATGGGGTATCACAAAAACTGTCTATGTCCGTTCCCCCCTACCGATCCGATCAGGGTGCCTACCTTAACTCGATGTTAAATTTGAATATCCGCTTCTTATAACCAACGCGTGTAAGTATCTAATATAACTAAATCGACGATGCCGAACAATTAATTACTCTAATGTGTCCCCCCTTTTTACACTTTACAACCACCAACCTTTAACCTAACCAGCCCCCCTTCTAACCCCCCCCCCTCTTTAGCTCCCCTCTTAAGCCGAAAAATCCCTTAAGCGCCGGGTGCTAAACCTTTCGAGAGAAAACCGTAGACCTGTTTCCAGGCCTGCTTGTGTAAAAACTTCCTCAAAACAATGGGGCTCCGCTTATCCAATTTTACACTTATTTCTTATAATGTAATGTGGATCTTAACGATACCCGTTTGTCCAACTTGAGAAAACCCGTGTGCGTTCTCCTCTTGTTGCGATCCCGTGCTGGTTGTCCCCTTGACTTGCACTGCACTTGACACCAGCACCTCTTTCCCATTTGGCTGGTCACCTCTTCCAGTCAAGTCTCCTAGCGGTTAAGCTCAGTCCTTGTGAACCACTTTCCCACTCGGCTGGACACCTCTTCCAGTCAATTCTCCTAGTGGTCCGGCTCTGTCCTTGTGAACCACTTTCCCACTCGGCTGGACACCTCTTCCAGTCAAGTTTCCTAGTGGTCCGGCTAGGTTGCAAGCTATCTGAAAACCCTTAACAACGCCCTTCACTTGGGCACCTTATTGAAGTTACTGGTTTAGATTGCTAGATTGATTGAAACGATCGGTCTTATAAAACAGTATGGGTATACTATTTAATTAATATAAAGGTTTGATCCAACTAATCTGGTATCAATGTCACTGTCATTTTTTGTTTTATGGTTTTTGTTCCTTTTTCTATACTTTTTTCTTGTTTTTGTCCCCCTAGTTACCCAAGACCACTGTCCCAAGACTACTGTCCCAAGACCAGTGTCCCAAGACCACTGTTCAAGACCAGTGTCCCAAGACCACTGTCCCAAGACCACTGTCCCAAGACCATTGTCCCAAGACCACTGTCCCAAGACTACTGTCCCAAGACCAGTGTCCCAAGACCACTGTTCAAGACCACTGTCCCAAGACCACTGTCCCAAGACCACTGTCCCAAGACCAGTGTCCCAAGACCACTGTCCCAAGACTACTGTCCCAAGACCAGTGTCCCAAGACCACTGTTCAAGACCAGTGTCCCAAGACCACTGTCCTAAGACCACTGTCCCAAGACCACTGTCCCAAGACCAGTGTCCCAAGACCACTGTCCCAAGACTACTGTCCCAAGACCAGTGTCCCAAGACCACTGTTCCAGACCACTGTCCCAAGACCACTTTCCCAAGACCAGCGCCCATGACCAGTGTCCCAAGACCACTGTCCCAAGACCAGTGTCCCAAGACCACTGTCCCAAGACTACTTTCCCAAGACCAGTGTCCCAAGACCACTGTTCAAGACCACTGTCCAAGACCATTTTCCCAAGACCAGCGCCCAAGACCACTGTCCAAGACCAGTGTCCCAAGACCACTGTCCCAAGACTACTGTCCCAAGACTACTGTCCTAAAACTGCTGTCCCAAGACTACTGTCCCAAGACTACTGTCCCAAGACCAGTGTCCCAAGACCACTGTCCCAAGACCACTGTCCCAAGACCACTGTCCCAAGACCACTGTCCCAAGACAACTGTCCCAAGACAAGTGTCCCAAGACCACTGTCCCAAGACCACTGTCCCAAGACCAGTGTCCCAAGACCACTGTCCCAAG
>NC_087063.1:72673143-72727098 GCF_963678635.1 Symsagittifera roscoffensis | reverse complement strand
AAGATCATTTTGAAGAAGCGATGAGAACATCCTCATCGGCATCGCCGTTGATGGCGAATCCCTTCATTAGGACCGCAGGACAACTGATGTTCGCGTGGAGCTTGTAGGGGATAGAGTTAGAGACACTGACTTCGTACGACAAGTTGAAGTTGGGAGGCAAGAATCTAGAGGTATATCGAATGCTGATGCAGCACGTTGCTAGGGACAACTCAGGCTTGAGTCTGACAAGAAGGAAAGATGCTACCTGTTTCTTGAGATGGACAATGTCGATGATGACTGACAGTACCATCCTAGCATGTCACCAGAGAGCAATTGGAAGCAAGACGCTGGAAAGGAGAGTCTCCACAGTCATCTTGAATGTGTACCAGAGTACTGGGATAGAAAAGGAAGATGGTTCTAGGCAATCTCTAGAGAGCCACAGGAAGTTAGATGAGATACGGAGATTCTATAACAAGAAGTTCGAGGAGAAACACGACGTTCACCGTAACTCGGCTTCTTCAGGAGAGTACTTGAAACCCAACAAGAAGGGAGAGTAACAGTATGTGTCTGGAGTGATGGGGATGGCATACAACCCTTTCCTAGACTTAGAAGATGGAGGTGCCCATAGAAACTATGAGGTGGCGGAGCTGCTGAAGTTCTGGACAGAGAGGATAATGGAGATAGACCCTGTGGAAAGAGAGAGACCTAGTCTAGGTTTGATTCTTGAGAGAACACCGGAAGTAATAAGTGTGCCACGCTCAAGTAAAAGAGTAGAGCTAAAAATGGGTAACGGGAACGGCATGTTGACCACGAATCTGGGAGTGGTGTGGAAATTGCTCAGGCCCTCCTAGTGTCCACATCCCCATGCGAGCCTGATCGAGGAAGTCACTGAGCGAGTGAGATTGGCGCCGACAGAGGATGAAGATTTAGCGACCTTGAGTATAGTACATAGACTGATCCTGCCTCATATGAAGGAGTCAAGTGGGATCACGAGTGGAGCAGGGTCGGTAAGGAAGATGGAGCCGGGCAGTTGTCTTGACTCGACGTGTGGGAATGGCGAGCACACCTGTGATGGACGATCGTGCGTCAGGATACAGTCTTTCCAGAAAGAAGACCTAGTCACCTGGTTTGAAGATATCACCGAAAGGGAGAAAAGTGAGATACAGATAAGGGCTGAGTGTTACGCGAGTACCACTGTAAACCTAGCAACAGCTCTGGGATTCTTCTCAAGAATGAGTAGCCTTCAGTCACTGGAGAGGCTAGAGTCAGAACACCACTTGGTGACCGTGTTGAGCGTGGAGTCATGGCCCCGAGTGTTGCAAGTGACCCAGAAACACATCAAGAGTTGGAAGGTTGGACTCGAAGCGGAGATGGGATTTCCCATGAGCGAAGCCTATGGACTGCCTCTAAATGCGAAGTCCCTAGTGGGGTCAGTGATGGCCAACCTATGTGGCAGCCACTATCCATTACACATGGCGATGGTAGAAGTGTCCAACCAGAGGGTATTGATAGACAAAGCCTTCTCAGTGCCCAAATGTGTAAGACTAGCTCGGGTGTCACATCATTCACACAAGCTGTTGAGGAAGGTCAGAGGAACAGTGCCTAAAGAACAAAGGGATGACTTGAGTGAAATCTGGGGTGAAGAACTTCTAGGCTTGGAGAGCGAAAATACAAGTGACCTCGAGAGACAAAACGTGATTGGGAAACCCATGGTAGGTGCCCCTAACTTGGGAGAAGTCGACGTGATACACGAGAAGATGATGGAACTTGAGCCTCTCCTGGAAGCCTCGGGAGAACGCAATCTTAGGAGCATCGACCTCACACACGGGGATTGTCCATGCCACTGTCTGGCGCAGACAGTGTGGCAGCCAGACCGAGCCAATCTCTGCGTGATCTGGGATGTAGAAGAAATCAGGTCGTTGGGATTACCCGAACGAGCATCAACAAAAAGTGACTATCTTGGTGGTGAGCACAATGCTGGCTCTGCGATGGATGGAAGAAAACGTAGAAAAGTATCGAAAATCGAAGACGCCTACAGCAGAGTCGATTCACGCGATAGATTACAGCAGGAGACTTGAGTTGTTCGAGACAGCATGCAAGGTGTTTGCCATACCAATGGAAGTCAGACACGTGTGGAGCCGCTTGAGATTCTTTCCTTGGTTTTGCGCGACGTTAACATCCTGGTTATATGTAGCGACGAAGGATCACATGAGGAAACATCAAAAGGAATATCGACAATTCCAGGCCGAGATAGGACCAGATGCCTTCAAGAGACCTCTGCTGACCCATCGAAATGCGATCACGACGGGGTGGAAAAGAGTGAGAAGAATATCCAGAGACAACACTAGAGCGAGGGAGTCAATACTGGAGGAGGACCCTGCGAAGAATGTAAGCCTGAGTCTTCACAATTCCTTCTGTTTGAACCGGGAGTCGAAGGTGAAGAGCTTACCGAATCAAGCGAAGAGATTGCAAGAGCAAAGGGAGTGGATGCGATCCTATGAACAGCTGAAGGCTTGGTAGGAGATAGTGATCAGCTCCGATGACGAAGAGGCACTATTAGAACAGATCACAGTGTCAAGAGTATCTGGATCGGGTACCTCGAGGGCGAAGAACACGAGGTGAGCCAGTGGCTCAAAAGGAAAATTCTAGAGTCTTGAGTCTTGAGAGGGAGGGGGCTCGAGGGTGAACTCGGATGAAATCTGGGTTCACGAAAAAGAAATTTTAACAAATAAGATATTGTTATTAATATGCTAGATCTATTATATAAATCAAAATGCTGCATGACAATTTCCTGATTGAATAGGACAAAAAAATTTTTAAATCACCAGCTTGAAAAGCGGGAATTCATAAGGTGCAGGTGTGTGCAGATTTTGATTGCTGTTTAGCGATAGTGTGAAATGGTCGTGAATTTTGGAAGGTAGATAAACTTAAGTCTGCTGCAAACTTCTGTAAATGACCACTGGCACTGTATCTTGAGTGACACTCGGGCTTCTGGGGATTCACTGACAAAGACAGCACGCAATGAGGACATCGATCTTGAGTCCGGGGAGTATGTGCCAGTCGGTCAAGTCTGGAAGTTTGACCTTGAGAGACACGAAAATACGTAATTTTGGAGTGAAGTTTTAATTTTCAAAATTTCGAATGGAGCCTGTCATGCTCAATTTTCTCGTACCAACTGAAAACAAGAAGTGAAAAAGAGAACATCCGACTTTACAATTGCCGGAAAATACTCAAGAAAAACAGCAGGAAATTACTATTCGCAATTTCCAGATATAAAATAGGACACGAGTAGAGCTGTCTTATCCCGGAATAGGAAGAGAGATAATAAAAAGAAGAGAGAACAACTATTCGGAACAAACTAGAGTGAACCTTCAATGGAAAGGTGGACAGCTTGAGTGACCCAATGGTTCATACAAAAACTCCAATTCTAGAGCCAGAATTTACTTCTGTTACCAAAACTGACCAGTATTAAACTTATCTAGTTATATTATCTAATTCTTGAGTTGCTTACCAATTTAATTACTCCCTGTACTCGAGTGCATCAACATGTGAGTCCCTAATTTAAATTTCTCGAGTGTGTTTTATGATTGTTATGTTGAGATAAGGCGAGTTTTGGGTTGATCCATCTGAAATGGATCAAAGTTCCACTGTCCAATAAAAAGTAACTTAACGGATTGTTCCGACCATGTTTTTAACGGCGTTCATGTATTTTGGGTATTTTGAGACCTAAGTATGGGGACGTTCTTATTTTCTAGAGTGTGGGGATATTTTGGTAGTAGCCTTTAAGCTGTTACGGGTTCTAGTCTAATGTCGCAAGCGAACCGAATTGGCTCCGACCGTTCTTGAGGTAGAAAAACACAAGAGATAGTGTCCCTGACTCTTGAGCCAATGGTTATAGGGCCTATTTTTCTTAAGCCTCATATGTGACCGAAGTAGGCGACTGTTACATATTCTAAAATGGATATAAAGCCCGAATTAGTGTCCCGTAGTCATGATATCATAAAAACACCCCAGCGAGCCACAAAACCCGATGTAACAGTCGTTTTAATTTACAGTCAATTCACTTATGAGGTTGAGAATCATAGGCTCTATAGCCATTGGCTCCAGAGCCAGAGACATTATCTCCTGTGCTATTGCACCTCAATCAGTCGGATTCTATTCGTTGTGCGCTTACGACATAAAATTTTGGAATCTTCACAACTTAAAAGCTACTAAAATACCCCCTGCTATAGTGGAAATAAGCAAGCCCCAATAGGTGTCTTATTGCCTAAAAACACGCGAACCTTGTTCAAAAGTTTTGGGTAAATTTTTTAAAATTTGTTTTTGTAAGACAGCATGTTTGATCCATAACAGATAGGTTATCCTGATATTCAAATTATCTCTATATAGCTGTCAAAGTTAACCTAAGCAAATAATTTCAAAAACTCAATAGATCTTGACCACAGCTCTGAAATTCCGGTAATTCGATTGTAGTAATGAAAGAAGTTAAGAGGTTTTGTTGTACCTAAAAAGTTTTTGATCATCAAGTAGTTTTGGACCGTTGGTTCTGTTGATTGGGAAGCTTAAGTCTACCTTCGAAGCATAAGGTCATAAGTTTTAATCCTGTTTTCTTGTTTTTTTTGGAATGTGTGACAGAGAATAAATATAAGCCAGTGATCTATTGTTACAATGCCTGCTCATGAAGATGAAGGTCTTGGGTTTCAACCCCGTTTTCTCAATTGTTTTTTTTTCAAGGCCTAGTGTTCCGTTCCGTTTTTTGAAAATTGGAAGGAATTTTGTATTCGGCTTTGGTTTATTTTTTCACGCAAAATTAGGCAAAACAAATAATCGTCGGAATTGGTCAATGATATATCATATTAAAATTCTTGTAATCGTGATTCGACAGACAATCAAAATTTGTCTTCAAGGTGTCCCAGTGTCAAGAAAAACCTGTCTGAGTTTTCTTAGTTTGAGTCCTTTTTCGAGCGAGTAAAGCGATGGTGTGTCGCTCGTTAGGTGTGAAAATTGGTCAATCAGGCCAAAAAACTTGATTTTACTTAAAATGAAAACTAGTTCTGAAAACCTCATTTATCGCCTCCTTGCCGACTCCTTCATCCAACAAATTAAAACTTGTGGTGCTAAAAATAAGGAAAAAAATTGTAGAAAATTGTTGCGGAAATTTTTTTTTCTGTTTGTAGACATATTGTCAATTATGCTTAATGTATTAACTATATACACCTGTTTTTATTTTTCGCATCATACCATGGAAAAAAGTGACACCAATTTGAAAAGGAACAAGAAAAAAAAACGTTTTTGTAATTGTTCCGACCAAATCAATTGAAAAATGAGGAGGTACTTTGTATTCGGCTGTGTTTTTTTTCTTTTTTTTCCATGGTACCGCAAATAGCCATCGAAATGGGTCAAGTGATATGTCATATTGAAGACCTTTCAGTCGTGATTTGAACAACATAAAAAAATTATGAAAAAAATTCTCTGTCGGGAAAAAAAGGTTGTAAGTGTTACATTTTGGATCTAATTTCGAGCTAATTAGGTGAGCGTGCAGGCTCATAAAAAGTTATTTCTGCTCATTTAAACCGCGAAAACTTAGTTTTACTCAAGTTAAAGGAAGTAAAGCGCCATTTTGAGAAAATTGAGAAAAATTTTTTTATTGTTTTTTTTTTTTTCGTTTTTATGTCAATTTACTCCAATTAGCCTTTTTTACTATGAATGTCGAATATGTCTATGTTTAAATCTTTCGTTCTGATCTTTTTTTATCACACCACGCAGAAAAAACGGCGATTATTACAAACAATTTTTTCCGTTTTATAAGACTGATCGGAACATTCTGAGCTTCATTCTCAATAACCGGCTAACCTTGTTTTTTCTAAAAATATGATCGGAATATTCTGCACTGCTTGCACTGGAACTGGCTATTCCTTTTATTAGGCTCTTTTTCGTTTGCCACCACCTGCAATTTTCTATAACTATAATTACTGTTCACATCGTCCAATGGTCATGAAAATTGACATGCAGACTAATTAGGCAATGACAAACATTTTTGGTCGTTATAATCAACCTTTGTAAGACCACTTGTTGAACCATAAAATTGATGCTCGTGTGACGTGGGGAGAAAAGGAAAAAGAGCCTTTGATTATTTTTTTTTCTCGCGAACTAGGGCTCCATATTTCTGTTTTTGTTTGTGTGTCCTCCAACTGAAAGGTTCGGGGGAGGGAGTTGATGTAACAACAATAACAATGTCAAACTGGTAGCGGTGCAAACTTTTGGATTGATTATGTATGACTAAGGAATTTCGGTATATGCTGGGAAATTATCCTAAATTGTCTTCGGTATCTCTTTCCAAACACTTTGACCAAAAGTTTAGCTAATTGACATAGCTCATTCACAATAAATTTTAGCACCCGTTGACAGATTTCATTCAGCATCAATGGCATCGTTATAGCACGTGCACCACAAATTTTAGCGCCCTTTGACAAATCTTTTCAACATCATTTTGGGTCTTTGAAATTTTGGTCGTTTTTATTTCGATTATGTGTGTTTGTATTGTTTTGGGAATCCTATAAACGTGGTTTGGTCTTAGTTAGTCTGTCGTTAATAATTGAAGACAACTATTTTCAATTATTTATTATCTATAATTTATCATAGTTTTAAATGCGGGTTTCACTATCTCGGCATGTTTAAACTTTTTCAACGTATTATTTTTACATGTTCAACGGGAGAATTTGTTTTCATGTTTAAGCCATATCGTATCATGCAATGGTTAAGATTTTTTTTTTCAGTTGAAATTCAGTGTTTTTTTTCACCAAATTTAAAATTAGCCAAACTTTAGTGGAATGCTGTCAGGTAGTTTTGGACCGTTGGGTCTGTTGATTGAGAAGCTTAAGTCTACCTTCGAAGCAGCATAAGGTCATCAGTTTTAATACTGTTTTCTTGTTTTTTTTTTGACATGTGTGACAGAGAGTAGATATAAGCCAGTGATCTATTGTTACAATGCCTGCCCATGAAGATGAAGGTCGTGAGTTTCAACCTCGTTTTCTCAATTGTTTTTTTCAAGGCTTAGTGTTCCGTTCCGTTTTTTGAAAATTGGAAGGAAATTGAAAAAAATTCGGGTTCGGTTTATTTTTTCACTCAAAATTAGGTAAAACAAATAATCGTCGGAATTGGTCAATGATATATCATATTAAATTTCTTGTTATGGTGATCGACAGACAATCAAAATTTTTCTTCAAGGTGTCCAAGTGTCAAGAAAAACCTGTCTGAGTTTTCTTATTTTGAGTCCTCTTTCGAGCGAGTAAAGCGATGGTGTGTCGCTCGTTAGGTGTGGAAATTGGTCAATCAGGCCAAAAAACTTGATTTTACTTAAAATGAAAACTAGTTCTGAAAACCTCATTTATCGCCTCCTTGCCGACTCCTTCATCCAACAAATTAAAACTTGTGGTGCCAAAAATAAGGAAAAAAATTCTAGAAAATTGTTCCGGAAAATTTTTTTTTTATTTTTTTTTTCTGTATGTAGACATGTTGTCGATTATGCTTAAGTTATTAACTATATACACGTGTTTTTAATTTTCGCATCATACGATGGAAGAAAAGTGACACAAATTTGAAAAGGAACAAGAAAAAAAACGTTTTTGTAATTGTTCCGACCAAATCAATTGAATAATGAGGAGGAACTTTGTATTCGGCTGTGTTTTATTTTTTAAATTTTTTTCCTATGATACCGCAAATAGCCATCGGAATGGGTCAAGTGATAGGTCGTATTAAAGACCTTTCAGTCGTGATTTGAACAACATTGAAAAATTATGAAAAAAATTCTCTGTTGGGAAAAAAAGTTTTAAGTGTTCCAATTTTGATCTAATTTCGAGCTAATTAGGTGAGCGTGCAGGCTCATAAAAAGTTATTTCTGCTCATTTAAACCGCGAAAACTTAGTTTTACTCGAGTAAAGGTACTCGAGTTAAAGGAAGTAAAGCGCCATTTTGAGAAAATTGAGAATTTTTTTTTTTTAATATTTTTTTTTCGTTTTTTATGTCAATTTACTCCAATTAGCTTTTTTTACTATGAATGTCGAATATGCCTATGTTTAAATCTTTCGTTCTGATCTTTTTTTATCACACCACGCGGAAAAAACCGCGATTATTACAAACAATTTTTTTCCGTTTTTAAGACTGATCGGAACATTCTGTGCTTCATTCTCAATAACCGGCTAACCTTGTTTTTTTTTAAATATGATCGGAATTTTCTGTGCTGCTTGCACTGGAACTGGCTATTCCTTTTATTAGGCTCTTTTTTGTTTTCCCACTACCTGCAAATTTCTATAACTAAAATTACTGTTCACATCGTCCAATGGTCATGAAAATTGACATGCAGACTAATTAGGCAATGACAAACATTTTTGGTCGTTATAATCAACCTTTGTAAGACCACTTGTTGAACCATAAAATTGATGCTCGTGTGAGGTGGGGAGAAAAGGAAAAAGAGCCTTTGATTATTTTTTTTCTTGAGAACTAGGGCTCCATATTTCTGTTTTTGTTTGTGTGTCCTCCAACTGAAAGGTTCGGGGAAGGGAGTTGATGTAACAACAATAACAATGTCAAACTGGTAGCGGTGCAAACTTTTGGATTGATTATGTATGACTAAGGAATTTCGGTATATGCTGGGAAATTATCCTAAATTATTTTCGGCATCTCTTTCCAAACACTTTGACCAAAATTTTAGCTAATTGACATAGCTCATTCACAATAAATTTTAGCACCTGTTGACAGATTTCATTCAGCATCAATGGCATCGTTATAGCACGTGCACCACAAATTTTAGCGCCCTTTGACAAATCTTTTCAACAAAATTTTTAAGTCTTTGAAGTTTTGGTCGTTTTTTTTCGATTATGTGTGTGTATTGTTTTGGGAATCCTATAAACGTGGTTTGGTCTTAGTTAGTCTGTCGTTAATAATTGAAGACAACTATTTTCAATTATTTATTATCTATAATTTATCATAGTTTTAAATGCGGGTTTCACTATCTCGGCATGTTTAAACTTTTTCAACGTAATATTTTTGCATGTTCTACGGGAGAATTTGTTTTCATGTTTAAGCCATATCGTATCATGCATGGTTAAGAGTTTTTTTCTTTTTTTTTCCAGTTGAAATTCAGTGTTTTTTTCACCAAATTTAGAATTAGCAACACATTAGTGGAATGCTGTCAGTCTCTTTCCGGTGTTGCGATTTTTGCCTTAATTATGAACACCGTAGTACTTTCAGTTTAAGAGAAACGACAATTATTTTTTTTTTCATAGTTTTCAGAAAATCCCAACCCTGTAATTGGGTGTTGTCAGGGTGCTCCTAGGGATGCTGGTGACATAACAGTACTAACTTCAGGTGCACATCCAAATGATTATCCCTTGAAAACAAGTCCATTGTAAATGTTTTTTTTCTTGGGTTGCCGAAGTAATTACTACGAAACCAAAGTCAATTTTTGAGGATACCGACTAAAAACATCAAAAGACCCCTAAATCTTGGGTGTTAGCTACGATAACATGTTCACATTTGGAATTAATGCTCTCAATGTTAGCGCACCAGTTCAGGCCAGAAATAACAACCTCAAAAAACTAGCAAATACCAAAATAGGGTGCCAAATTAAACACTTGCCATCAGCTTTTAAGCAATCAGTCGTAGCGTAAGAACTACGCCGCACCTTTCTGGTCCCCAAGTTTAAGCAACACCAATTGGTCAAAACTTGAAGTCAAACAAAACAATGCTTTAGAACTATAGCTGAATATGTTAAAGGACGAACATAGATCATTTACACGATGAAACTGAATTTCTCCCTGTTTGAGCGCACAATGAATTGCCTGCTAAACAACTCTCCTGGGAAGCGATCTTCCGTAGCGTGCAGAATATAGAACCTTAGAATCAAACAGCAGACGAATACTGACAGCTAGTCTGAAAACAAAGTATGAGCATGAAGTACTCCCGCTAACCGATTCAGTTCGTAGAATTAATCAAACATATGCATACTAAAACTGTGAGATACTTTACTGAGAGTCACCACAGTAAACTTTTGGTTCTGACGAATCCTGGAGTCAGCCTCGAAGAAGAAAATCTCTGACGCGAGGGTAGGTGCTCACTTGCACAGATCCGCCTCGGATATTCACCCAACTTGAATAACTACCTAAACAGAATTGACCCAAAAGTTACCAAATATGCACTGTCTGCAATCTAGGGCCTCATGACGCGCACCAATTATTCATTTTTCCGACAGATTTTAATACTCTCAGTCTATGGACTGGGACCTTCGTTTAGCTGAACAGCTTCAGCTCACATAGTACGAAGGAGTGGGAGAGCTCAACTCCCTTGAAAGAACTAATTAGCTTGACGGAGGATGCTCGCCTCACAACAACACAAAATGCGAGCTCAATTCCGACGAGTCCAGAGTTAAACCGACGCTCAAATAACTCACGCTAGTGCATGCCCTTACTATCCCGCTGGGGTTATTAATTTTGGGCGAGACTAAAACCACTATCAGCCGAACCAAACAACCAAAGTCGTCAACGACGCTACTACGATAACAATCATAAAGTTTCAGCCATTATCTGTCGATAAATACTTTATGCATCAGCAGGGCTGCTCATTTTTTTATTTGCCTAGTATTACCCTCTAAGCAATGAAAGCTTAGGACGTGTCGAACTTTGTCGGCCTGAATTTAAACGCCATGTCTTGTCAAGTAATGTCTTTTCAAGTAATTTATCCTCTATTTGACAAAATTTAAGCATTCGCCTAGGCGTTTTGTATATTTTGGCCAAAATTTTATGATAACTGATGCCGAATGAGAATTTGTACAAAATTTTTTAAAAAGTTCAAGAAAATCGTTAGCAGGCGTTTGCCGGACGTAAACTGAAACGCCCTACAACAAATATTCCCTTACCAATGTTTTGAAAAAAGAAATGAGGTGACGAGAACTTAAGTCACTTGTTGTTTTGGTACTTGTTTGCCTTTCTTTGGCGTCTCAGTTTACAAAATATCGACCAAGATCTTCCTTCTAAACGTCTCTGAAGGCATCAGTTGTTTTTAGCTTTTTGATAAAACACGTTCTACATGAGTCTCACTATCTATCAAAAGTTCCAGAAAATTTGTTTTAATTTCGAGAACAAATTTTCGAAAGTCTTGCTTTTAATTTAAGTTAGAGCGAAGAGCCGCTTTTTGCTAGAAGTCAGTATATGTTTCTATAAAGTAAGTAAATTTGATGTTTTTGAAAGCTATTTGTATGTTCATAGTGCAGTTAATTTTGGTTTTTCCCTCGACCCTGCTCCTCCAAAAAAAAATAAAACCTTATACGATACAAAAATGTCTTTGCAGATAAAAATTACAGTTTTCTTGCCATTTCTGTGCGCCAGTTGCACAGCAACCAGCGGTTCTTTATTTGGGTTACAAGTAACAGACTATTACAATTATAGACTATTATACAAGTACAGACTGTTACAAGTACTGACTGTTACAAGTACAGACTATTATATTACAAGCAGCACTTTAGCTTCAAGGTACCATGGATCTGTAGCGTAGAGGTAGGGAAGGAGACCCGCAATAAAATAAGAGAGTTCGAACCTGGGTTGGGTCGGATGTCTTTTATGATTTTTTCGTGTACTAGTTAAAATGCTTCCGCTCTATAAATTGAAGCATGTTAGTTGGTAAGTTTCTTTTTTCAAATTGACTGGTACTGCTAATGCGTCATAATTCGCTTGCGTCAGTTAGCAATTATGTAGACTCATAATTGGCGTGCGTTACTTAAGAAATTATGTAGACTCAAATTTTTACTAATTCAGTTTTCCCCAGTTGCGTTATCGGTCATATTTTTCCGAAGTAAGATTATATTTTAAGAAGCTCATAATTTTTTGAATCAAGTAATGCTAGTGCAATTCTCTATATTGCTACTGGCACTGCTCTTTGTGTATCACCTTAAAAAATTGGAAAATTTTTGCCCTGAAAGTGACTGGGAGAAATTATTGCGTAGGCTGTTTTTCGACATAATTTGATCACCTCAACGAAAGCTCGTTGGGGTCAAAAGTCGTATTGTTTTAAAGCCCTATTCTCGTGATTATCATTGCAAAAACGCACTTTTGCGTTTTTTTTACTAAATTACGCAGAAACGAATGGGATACTGATTTACAGGCAAAATTTGTAGGTTTGAAATCAGATTAACCGACTTTAGAAACCAGAATATGCCCATACGAGGTGGAAGTGCTGAAAGTATCATAATCCGTATTTACTGTCAGAGACTCTGTACCAACAAACTGAGAACCAAGCTAATCAAAGCAGCAGCGGAAGCAATAAAAACGAGAAATCTTCGCGAAACTTGTAACATTCGCCCAAATACTACACAGCGACGGAGCGTAGAAAAAGTACCTATTAACGACTGGCAGGCGTCAGTTACCTTAATCCTACTCGTTTTTCACCGTCTCGACCTTGCCAGTTGATTTTCTGGTCTGTTTAGGGCTAAGTAAAAAGTTACTATTTTTAGGCCATCAGTCAAACGACTTTTGATCAGCTTTCGTTTACATGCGAACACAACCACATAGCTGAGTCTCGGATCCTCAGATTACGTGATTGCCATTAAAAACACGGCTCGAACAACCTATTTTAATATTTTTTTGTGTGACAGTTCTATATTAAATCCATTGGAGATGGATTGACCCTTTCCATACAACAGTATCTGGGACCCAAGCCTCCGCTCCCGTAATCTTCCTGAGATAACGCTGTTATCTCTCCCAATTTGTGGCACGGGAGGGTTCCGTGGAATATTCCTTCCCCACTGAAGCTTCCTTCTCCACTAATAGCCACTGCTAAGAGTCTTATCAGGTGTTGTTGCCACGATAAGAGGCTTCGTGTTTTTCGTCTCTCGTGCGACCGTTTTCCACAATATTTGTCGTTGTTCTGTTTTTTTTTCCTTTTCGTCAAAATGGCCGTCTTTTCCTATTTCTAAGAAATATTCACTCTTCGATCGAAATTTTAAAAATAAAAATTCTAGAAAATTCCTACCCTCCTTCGCAATACTTTTTCGTTACTAAGGCCTTTATTCGTTTTCTTTCGTGTCGCCGGAAGGTTGCGCTGTGCCTTTCTGGCAGAATGGCACATACTCCCCGGACAAGTCCCCATCAATGTCCCTATTGATCGCATAACACCGGGTTATCGTCAAGTAGTGTTCCAGTTCTCTATAATCAATCTTAAAAATCGCATAAGAAAATGAAATTTATCTACTCCACCTCAACTCAATACGTGTTCACAAATGGCATCGTACTACATCTCACTGCCTTTCAACATTTTCACAAAATTTGCACCATGAGGAGTGTCCTAGATAAGTTTTTTTTTCTGACTACTTCCGTCGTCTTGCCATAAAACTTCTTTTCGCTCTTTGTGATTAAAAAGTGGGACGTGGCACGGCCAAGCACCCGTTAAAATTAACTTAACATCACTCACCAAGTATAATCAGTTATTTATGCGGTCCTTTCAATATTAAAACTAAGAAACTCTGTGGCTAGGAAAGTTATTGAGTTATTCACCCTCTCGAGCGAGTTTACTCAATCTTACCATGTCGCCACACAGTCAAATTGTGTCTTACACAGGTTAAAAACTTCAGTCATGTTTAAATAGGTAAATATACTCACCTATGTTCTATATATATACATAAGTAGTATAACTAAAATTCTCTTTCAACAATTTCAACAATTGTAACAACCTTCAAAGTCTGGTTTGACCAAACTAAATTAAAACAAAAAGTTTAACAAGTTCATTAATCAAAACTTGGTTGATTGGTTCAAGTTTTAACACACAAAGACAATCAAGTTTTTTCTCCTTTTCTTCTTTTCTTGCTCATGTCTTCACTTGTTCTCTTCGTTCCTCATCTTCATTCCATTGCTTCTCCATCCTGATCTTCAGCTTCGCTGTCTTCTAATACTTTCTCCAGCATTCCATGGAGTTGCGGGCCGTGCCCCAACTCTCCTGTTCCAACAGCCTCGGTTTGCAACAAGGTAGCAAGTCCACATTCACCTTTTGCTCCCGGTTCCTGCGAAAGCTGTTGTGAAGACATAGGCTCACATTTGGTTCTAGGTCAGCTCTTAAGACCTCTTTCTTCTTATCTTCAGTTACACAAGGCGCTCCAGCTTCTCGCTTCACCGCCGTGGTGACCGCGTTTCTGTGCGTCAGGAATGCTCTCTTATAGGCTCCCGGTCCTATATCTAGCTGGAAAGATTGATAGGCTTCCGTGTTCCTCGACATGTGACGCTTCGCGCGTTCATACTTCCATGATGTCATCACTGCACGGAACCAAGGCATCAATCTTTGCCTTGACCATATTCTTTCAATGGCTTTGGGTATTCTCAGAACCTTGCAGGTGGTTCTGAAAAGATCCAATTCACGACTCATCTTCACGTTGCTCAGCTGTTCAGGAGTCGGCACGGCCGTCTCCTGTTCACTTGTGTCCGCGTTAGCCTCCAACCATATCACTGCCAGCATGGCACTAACCACCACGATTGACACCTGTTGATTCTGATCGGGCAACCCCGTAGAGTACAACTCTTCCACGTCCCACACTAGCATGAGATTCCCGCGTTTGGGGTACCACAACGTCTGCGCCAAGCAGTGGCAAGGATACTCCCCATGGGTTCTCACTATGTTCCTTCGGGTACGATACCTGAGGCTCCCAGCAACGGTTCCACCTCCATCAGAATTCTGTGTAAATCGTCTTTCTCTTCTATGGTGGGGAATTCAGTGGGTAACGCTCCACTCGCTTTCTGCTTCTGGAACTCACTCACATTACCTTCGTTCAATCTCAGGAACTCTTCACCCACTACGTCTTGCAACTCGCCTTCAGATCTCTTCGGGACTGCCCGAAAGATCTTCGCCAACAAATCATATGACCTCTCCGACATTCTGGCCAACCTCACGCAGTTTGGCACAGATAAAAGTTGGTTAATCAACACCTGCTGCGTCCTCGCATCCATCACCACCATGTGCGTAGGATACCTACTATTGCAATATGGCGCGGAGCTTGAAGCCACCAGATATTTCGAACCAGTAGGTTTATGATAGGCTTCACTATCCTTCAGATTCATTTCGTTTTCCAGAGCTTCTCGCCAGCCTCCGATCTTCTGCTCTGTCTGCAATGCTCCAGGGAATACTTCCACGCTGAGGGACGTCACTAGCTTATGGGCACGCTCCAGCCGCTCAAGCGATTCTACCGAACTCGTCATGCTACAAAATCCCAAGGCCGTGGTCAAGTTTACATCCGTCACCCCATGACAGTCCGCGACCAACTCCATGCCACTCTTATCCGACATGCTCAATCTTCCGTACAATCGTGCCAGTTGTCGATGCTGCTCGCTTAGCGTAATCAGGCAGTGTCCCAATTTGCAAACATGTCCTTCCATCCCACTATGTTGAGCCATGCATGTGCCTTGCTCCAACCAATTGCTCGATGGACTTTCCTCGGATAGCTCCGTGGATGGGTTGCTCTTCCGCTTCGTCAACCTCATGGCCAGCAGATGGTGTATCATGGCCAGATCATGTAGACTCGCGTCATCATCCAGGTCTAACGTGATATCCGCCGTTATGTCCCAGATTAAACCGGCGTTAGGATGAGGACACCAAGAAGGCTTCATGAGTTCCCACATCGTTACTAGACTGGTTTTCAAGGGACCGTCCCAAGAACCACAATCAAAACTCACTTGCCCCTTTAGCTCGGGAACCGAGGGTTCGACCACTCGTTCTTCTAAGATAATTCCCAGCTTGGGTTGTTCCACCATCATCATTCCAGTTTCTTTAATCCGTTCAACCCAGAAATTGAGCACTATGACTTGCTCATAGTCGAAGTACGCTTCCCTGGCTTCTTCTTTCACGAACGGATTATACGCCATCCCCGGTATGCCAGACACATATTGGAACGACTTCAGTTTCCCTAGTGTTGCAAAGTCTTTTTGTCCCCCGACTGCTTCAATCAACTCCCGGTTCACTTTCAATTCTTTGTTGGAATATCTTCTCACCTCTTCCAACTTGCGATAGCTCTCCACGTCATTCGACTCCCTATTTGGTACAGTCACCGGCATATCCTGATATAGTTCCAGGAGTGCCCTAAGGAAGTTTCTTTCGCAATCAACTCCCTTTTGCCGAATGATCTTTATACATTCTCCCAAAACAGGAGTGGGGATACGATCCACCACGAACCTGACAAAGCAAAGGGCATCCTTACGCTTAGCCCATGCTATCGCAGAATCGTCTTTTGAAATCAACGCTCGCAGAGCTTCCATCAACTCCAGCTCCTGTTCCCGTGATTTCGAATCATTACTGGCTTCATATTCCGCCTTCTTGATGCCCATCAAGCACCAAGCCAACCGTACTTGCAGGTCAGTTCTCGTGCACGGATGAGCCAGGTACGCTGCCACCGTCGCAGGTGCATGCATCGTCTCGACGAATTATCTCTGGAGGGCCGCCCTCCAAGAAATTTCTAGTAGTTTTTCCAATCCGATTTCGTTCGCTTCAGAGGACATTACCGTGCCGTATTCTTTCCGATTTAAGTTCGAATTCTCCGTAAGCTCTTTCAGATATTCCTGCATGGCTCGCTTTTCGCTCCAAGCCATCAGGTGCCCTCTCGCGGAGTTCCTCGCTTTCAACATCTCCACATAACCCACTGCTGGATCTCCCATGTGGACCGATTCCGGCACAGTGACTCGACTGTACTCGACCACGTCGAGTTGTCCTTCCAGTTTTAACTTGGCCATGTTGGTTCGCGAGGGCCTGTAATCTTCTAGTCCTCCAGATCCACATTGACTGATGATCTCCATCTCTAACTTAGTGTCTGCCAGGGTTCGTGCTGTCTTCTTTGATTTCATGGCTGTCGTGGTCAGACCTGCCAAGAGCATAGGGGGTATCAGATTCTCTTTTTTCCCCCTGTCAGTGTCGCACCATCTCCTTGCCCGCTCTCGCCTGAACGACCTGAGCTCGTCAGAGAGGCCACCACTGCGCTGGCTTTCGACTTCACCACTCTCGGGTTCACGGCTCGACTTCCTGTCTTCCCTTTTAGTCGCTTCAGCCCCTTTCTGGCTCGTCTAACAGGTAATTTCTTTGTGACCTGCTGATCATCGGCACTGTCTTCTGTAACTGACTCGGTCAGAACATCCGACTCCATGGAGTTCATTGTTTTCTCCAGGACCTCACGCATGATGGGTTGGTTCAATCCCACCTTCATTATGGACTGCGTCCCATATCGTCGTATCACGTCCCATGACCTTTCCATGAAGTTCACTCGGCTCCAGGTTGCCCCTGTCTTGCCTTCTAATTCACTTTGATATCTCTCCCATTCCTCTTCCGGTAGCGTACTCAGGAAGGATACCCTCATTGATTCTTCGATTTTTCTCCTCCTCGGTGACTCGTGGAGCAATCTTTGCGGATCCCTGCTTCGGCACTCTCTCGCCTGACTTATTGGGTCCATCGGGGATAAGTCGGCCGACGCCTCCTTTGTAGGGGACATGAAAGACGATGGCATCATCAGCAATAGACTCCCATCGACTTCCCCATCGTCGTCTTCACTGAACCGTTTTTCTAGCAAGTCTCTCTCCAACGCTCCTAGATCCGTCTCACCCGGTTTTCCCGTCTTTCCCTCGATGTCGTTATCGTTATCGTCCTGATCCATCAATTCATCGTCATCTGCATCAAGTTTCGGCTTGGGCCCTGAAGGGCCTTGTCGTGTGTCTATGCCCGAATCCGGCTGAGCCGGTACGGTCATGTCTCCTGCGTGATAAAACAATTCATCGTTCACCAGGAATTCTACGGACTCCTCGCCATGTGGTGCCAGGTCCTCTATCGTTATGTATGAGCCTCCTCTGCTCTCCTTTGCCAATTCCAGTATCACTACTGTCACTTCTCCTGACCACTTCAGTCTTGATAAGTCATCTGTGGGAGTATACACTTCGTTCCACATTTCAGTCGAGACCTCTGGTCTCCTGGAAGGTAGTGCCTTGATCTTTTTCCTACTCCAAGCATCAGGAAATGAGAAGTCAAACGTGTGCGCGGCTGCAACATTCCAGCTGATGAAGCGCGGCTCCATCCCTTCACTCCACTTCAGCATTCTCTTCTCTGCATCACGAGCTGCTCCGGTGCGAGGGGCAATGACGGGAGATGTGACTCCCAACAACATCCTCCTTATCGGTGGATATCGAGGGCATTGGTCCGGCAGCGGCCTGGACCCGGAAAGCCACGCTTGCTGGTTCTCTTTCGCGTGTGCGTAGGCTTCTGGCAAGAGTGGGACTCTCATTGCCGCTCCTGTATCTTTCACTATTGGTCTCAGATTCCAAAGCTTTGGGTTAAACTGGATGTGGGAAAGGTCCTCACGGCCCATTCGGCAATTGAAGTGGTTGTTGAAATCCATCAACACCCAACCTGGCTTCGCTATTCTTCCGAACAGCCTATCGTCGCTGGCCAGCCCTCTCAATTCCCTCTGCTCTACCCAATTCAGCACGGAACAGTCCACGACTGAGACCAGGTTGACATACAACACAGAATCTCTGTATGCCTTGACTTGCACGTCCGGGAACGCGAAAGACATCACCGGTCCATACACCACCGTGACGAATTCCCGCAGTCCGTGAATCAGAGCCAACGGATCGATCCGCATCATGACAACCAAATCTGTCAGCAAGGGCATGCCACAATACTGCTTATACTCACCCGCATCCGTCGCCACCTTATCTTCTCCCGTGACGCTTCTGTTCTGTTGCAAGAGATATTGGAGCAGTAGAGTCCTCCAGTCTTTCATCTTCCTGAGCGAGGCGGTTTCCAACTGCGCGTTGAACTCACGACTTGTTCCCTGGAGTTGTTCAGGGTAACGCAACAGCACAAGCAAATCACCCAGTCGATCGTAGGTCATGGCAATCAGAGTCAGGAGTCCATCCAATCTCAAATCTGCCAACGCTTGGGTGAAGAGGTTCGCCGGTCCCTTCACGAAATTTTCATGACCAAATGTCACGTATAGGGCTAATATCAGGCGAATCGACAACTTCCTGATGTCCTTGACGAAACTCGCGATCAGGTTCCGAGATGCCCTCGGATAGCACGTCGACAGGAAGGATGGCGTCCATCCCACTCCCATTCCACCCAAGATGGCATCCGATCGTTCATACTGTGCCCTCGTGGCTAGCACGTCAGCTTGGAATTTGTCCAGTGACATCGTGTTTACGTCCTGCATCAATTTCAACATCATGCCCCCAGCTAACTCCCGGGCATCAAACAAATTCTCCAGATACACGTGTATCTCTTTGATCACTGCCGGCGCATGCTCGAACGCGTCCTCACCCAAGGTGCACAGCCTTGGTGACAAGTACAACCATACGTTGTTGTGCGGCTTCGTGCGCAAAGCCATTGCCATGAGATCTTCTTCCGCTGACGTCATGTTCTTCCTGACTGTCCTTCCCTGCTCATTCAGGGCATGATCCATCTGTCTGAACCAGAGATCATCAGCCACCTGTTGTACTAACAGATGGTCGTCATCTACCCCTGGTCCTAACTTCAGCAATCTGGCAAAGTTGGACAGCTTCAACCCCAGAACCTCATCTAGCACCAACCGAGTTGTGCTACAATCTTTGTGTCCCTGTATGGCATTGGAAATGTCAGCCCAAACGGCAGGAAGCTCATATCGGGACGGGTAGTAATTGTCTGGGTCTACCACCCTGTTCGGGGCAGGAATTATCACGTTGAACCGTCCCTCTGCTATTGTTGTGACCATCGTGTACACAAACTGAAGGGGTTCTCGCAATGCAGCGTACCCTGGTGACAACACAAAGACCACCTTCACTACATTTTGGGTGAAACGTTGTTTTGCTGCTGTTTCTACCTCAGCCATCTCCGAGACCAATGTCATTATCGCCTCCCCAATGACCTCGTTGCTCGGGATCGACCCATCCGTCAGACGTGTCAACAAGCCCCTGCTTTGCAGATGATCATTTGAGCCTGCAACCACTATCACCTGCGGCTCCATGCTGACCACCCTTCGTACACTTATCATCATGCCTATTGCCTGTCCCCAGTCCAATTTAGGCGCCGTCTAGAAAATCCCGTCGGGCCAAAAGAGAGAACGGGGCGTATAGAGACAATCGGAACTGGCCACAATCAGATACTTGGCAGCTTTCATATCTAAGGGATCATAAGCTGCAAACAGGCCGTCGCGTATTGGGGCCTTCAGTTTCCCATATCTCTTGTCATCTCCATCCACCGTGGTCGTTCGGGGGTAGTCCCTCGAATACTCGCCAGGCGTCTGACCGGGTGGTTTAGCAAACTGCCTGTACATCTTGTGATGCTTGTTATTGGGCTTGTTATCTGCCTGAAACTTGCCCTTGCGAGCAGGTGGCGTCAGTTCCCGGGCTCTCTGTCGGACGTCCGTAAGAGACCGGGTATTCAAAGGTCCAAAGGTATTGTCCTGAGGCAACCCATTCAAGTCTGCGTGCCGGAGCGTAGTCGTGGAACTGAACTGCTCCTGCTCTGCTAGCAGCCAATCCACGCCCGGTATCCGATATAGTCGCGACACTGTGGGATTTTCTCCGCCAATCATTTTCATTGCGTCCTCCCGACACGTCAAAGTATTCATGTTCAACTTCGTTGACATGTCCGTCTTGTACTGTCCCCAATGACTAGGAACTGATTGGTTCCAAAGCAGCACGCTGCCTGGTTCAACTCCCTCCACTGGCACGGTGCTCGTAGACGGTCCGGCTGCTGAAGCTGGGTTTGCCATGGCAGGCGGATCGTTCCTCCTAGACACGGTCTGGGAGTTATTCCTGTTCTGATCAACTGATCTCCCGAGTCGGCTTTCAAGCGGTTGTGTTCTGGGAGGAGGAGCAGTCCCTAGCCTCTCTCTTACGTTTGAGCTCGGAGCGACGTTTGCAGCGGCAGCCGTCTCCATCGCCAAGGGCCCTGGGCGGTTGACGAGGGATTCGGGCACGCTTGCCCTTATTCTATCTCCTCCGGTCGAGCTGGTCCGAGCCAGAGAACTGGTCGCCCTCGACTCCTGCTCCACTTCCCTCAATTGCGTCTGAAACATATCATTGACCCAGTATCTCTCTCGTTGGGTGTTGAAATGTATTCCATCTCTGGTAAGGGCGATGTGATCAATCATGCGCAGCATGTTTTCGAGATCCAGAAGTCGCAGCTCGCCAGGGTTGTTTCTCACCAGACTGCGGATCATTTTGTTCCACTGTGTCACGTTGCCATTCATGAAATCTGCCATTGTGGTGCCCACCAGCGCGTTCTGTGGTATCGTGCACAACACTACAAGCCTGGGCCTGTATTTCTCCTTTAGTTCGTTTAAGAGGCATACCAATAGAGGCTCCCACTTGCTCTCCGGAGTCACTGGGGCTCTCGAGACGTCGTTGGTTCCCAGCCTTATTACCAGTGTATCCAGGTGATCTTCGCTCTGGAATTCCATCATCTTGATGACCTGAGCCACTGAGGCTCCTCCAAAGGACAGAGTGGTAGTCTGACCATAGACGAAGATATCATTCAGATCCGTCACCAAACTGTCTCCGATGATCAAGTGGCGACTTCCAGGGGGAATTACCTGGTCGCTCGTAGCGGGGTTCCAGCTCATGTCATTCAGGCAGGCTCGAGGATGCTCCGAGGCCAGTATCGTGAACTGGTTTCTTGCCATCAGATTCTTCCTAATGTCTACCACGCGGGACTTTTGGAAGGTTCCGCCATGCACAGTCCCAGAGGACGCTACCGTGCGGGGTGCTCGCTCCGAGCTATTGGATGAATGATCACGACGTTGGGAAGGAACGATCCTACCCAATGTCCGCCCAGTGGTTCTGTTGATCTCATCCATTGTTGCTCTGGCCACTTGGTTGAAAGATTCTTGGAACTGAGGAGCGAGGTAGGTGTCAGAAGGGTCTGGTATCGTGTTCGTCTGGCTAGAAGCAGACTGTTGTGTCTGCTGAGGAGCCCCGGGCCCTCTCGATGCACACAGCTCCTGTACCCTTGTCTTGGGGCGAGTGTCGCTGGATCCCTCCGAGGATTTCATTGTCGCCAGAACTTCCTGTGACACTTGGCTCACCTTTGCCATATACAGCTCCTTCAGGTGCTTTATTTCATCCTCCTTGTAGGCCACCTGCAGATCTTCATATTTCTTCTTCCATTCGTCTCTTTCTCAAGCTATCGTCCTATACTCCTGGAGTTTGGCACACAGCTCGCTCTGATCTCTCTCCTTCTTCTCCAGCGTCTCAATCGTCTCCGATGTCTGGATCTCTATTTCACTCACCCTCACTCTCTTCGGTGGAGAAGCAGCTGTTGGAGAGTCGACCGAATGTGACGGGCCTGGCCCATCATGTTGTCTCTTCGCTCCGATGAGTGGCTGCGCAGGTTGGACGGGTAAGGGCATCTCACCTAGCCGGTGGTCCCTCTGCTCACCTAGTCCTGGCTCACGAGCCAGGTCGTGGCCAGACATTTCTCCACGCCGCCATCTCATCAGTCGGTTTCGACCTCTCTCGGCGGTCCCGGACTCACCGAAGGCCAACATCAACACGACTTCTGTAGGGCGATTCCCTCGACCCTCTCGTCCTAATGCATTGAGGAGCGCGACCACAAACATCGCCAGCCCCGGGTCTTCTCGTGTAAAATCACAATCGATCAGCCGCTGATAGATCTCGTCTAGAGTCGCTCCTAGACTCGCTGAGAGGAATTCCATAAGTTCGTTCGTGTCACCCATTTCTTATCGTGTTGATTCTTGCTGTCGTGTAGTTTCTTCCTGCTTCGTTCAATTCAATTAATTCAATAAACAATTTCCGATCAATCAAGATCTAAAAAAACAAGTCGCGACTTAAAACCATCATTTTTGGATTAAACATCATTCAACTCTTTAAAACTCTTCATTGAAATCCTCTTCTCAATTCTGATTTAAAAGTTTAGCACCAAGGTGGATCGTCCACCTGTATCTGTGTCAGGGTAGCACTAATGAGCGCTGTCACCTTGATGACCTGGAGTACTCTAGGTCTTTTATGACACAAAACATAAAACATATCATAACAATAACATAACACATAAACACATAAACATCACACATCTATATTAACACATAAAAACTCAGTCCCTATTATTGTACCTGAAACCTAATCCTAATCTAAAACTTGACACTAATTCTTATCAAGTAACTTAATAAAAACCACTTATCGCCAAACGCAATTCCTAGCATATGCTCAGATAGTATTTTTTATGTAAGTAAACCTCTATGTCAGTTTCTGAAAATATCACATGTACAAGTGCGTACAACCCTCTCGGATGTAGCTTTCCCCTATTGGGGTCATATACTGGTAACGAGAGAGAGGTCACTCCTCTCTCAACCAAAAAATCCCTAAGTCGAGTCAAGGCCAATACCAAGCTCTTTGGATCTACGTGTTTGCTATCAGTGGCCTTGGTAACCAGGAAACACAAATTTTTTCCTGGTATCTGTGATGCAACAGGGGGCAGCGCTATCATCCCCCCCACACCAGGCCTCTGTTTCCATAAAAATTCGATGTTCTAATACTCTCTTTTGAAATCCGCCGCTAGTGATGTTTTGAAGCTTACGTCCGCGGTTATCGCTATAGCGCACATGCGTTCCGTGAGTATGATATCGCTGTCCGTTATGACGATATTGTTTGAATAATGGTTCGGTAGATCAAAATACGATTCAAAAAATCGTCCAAAAGGTAGTTTTTTAGCATTCTCGCCCTCTGTCTCTAGTTCTCCGGCTTCTCTTGCCGATTTCAATTTTTTTATTATCAGATTTTTGGTGTGGGTGAGTCCTACCCCCACTCCCCGGACAAAAATATCCATCGATGTCCCCGTCGATCGTCCAAAGTCTAGGAGATCGAGGTTGGATTGTGGAACGCGTAGAGGGCCATCTGGGGCGACCCAGTTGGACTCGGTATTGTCACGACTGATGTATTTGATGCCGTCTTTATCGACGTCCTGAATCGTCAGGATCGTTTCTTTTGGATCTGTCGGCAGATCATGGAGCCATTCGAGCACGCGCAAGTTCGTTAGTTCTTGCTCATGAGTCTGTTCCGCTTCTGGTTCGAACTCCACTTCCGGTTCTGATCGATCGTCGATCCAATCCTGATCCATATCATTCACCAAGTCGATTTCTTCTAGCACCGCCACTTCGTCCAGTTCCACTAGCGAGTCCATGACATCACTTACAACTATCCTGTCTACGACGAAATCCTCGCCGTACGGATTGTATTTCTTCTTGTTTTTTCCTCTCTTGCTCTGGCGTGTTTCCATGGTGAGAGGAAAGTCAGGCTGTATTCATTTGTCAATTTCGATTTGTTCCGGGCAGTCCCAGTCTTCCTCGGCATAAGGTAGAGTTTCATCGTCCACCTCTACTCGCTCGGTCAACTCCAGATCCAGTGGTAGGTCGCAATCGTCCACCGCCTCATTCCCGTCGTTTTGTCGCGAGTACCCCTTTCATTCACTTCACAAGCAGGATCCACTATGAAATAGTCTCCTTCTTGCATGTCCGCTGGGATGCACCAGTCCTCTGACGAGGCATTGCGTGGTTTGATATTTTCGTAATGAGCTGCTCTTCCAGTGCTCAATCGATAAAAACGACCTCCTTGGTGCACCTCTGTTATCTGAAATGGACCACGCCATTTTTTTTACTAATTTCTTGGTTCCTTTTGGTGGAACCACTTCTTGGAACACCCAGACGTAGTCGCCAACTGAGTAGGTTTTCGCATCGGCTGTCCTTTTATCAAACCTCCTTTTTTGTCTACTTTGCGCCTGTTGCGTGTTCCTCCTGCATAAGTCATTGAGGTCCTGCTGTCTTCTAATAACATCCCGCACGTACGTTTGCGGTGCTGTCCTCTTCCCCTCATATTCAGGGTAGAAAAACGTCAACGGGAGCGCTTTTTCGTGACCCGTTAGCATCATGTGCGGACTTATTCCCGTGGTGGAATGCTCCGTGCTGTTGTAAGCACCCATCACTTGCGGCAAGTGCTTGTCCCAGTCATCCATGTAACGCGAGCAATAGACTCTCAGCATGGATACCAGTGTGCGATTTTGCCTCTTGACTAGGCCATTCGTTTGCGGGTGATAAGTGGTCGAGTGGGCCTGCGCTACCTGCGACCTTTTCATTAACTCCTTCGTGAGATCACCCACGAATGCTTTGCCATTGTCCGACATTGTCTTCAACTCCTCACTCTTTACTCAGTCCATGAACTTCGAAGCAATCGCCAAGTTTCGCTCGGATATTCTCTCATCGGGATTGCTTCTCCTCCTAAGCAATTCAAGGTCCTCCAAAAATTTGTCTATGGATTCGTCATCTCTTTGACGCCTCTTTTCGAACTTCACCATAGCCTGGTGCCCTTGTACTCCAGAGCCCAAACGATTCAGCAGGATGTCGAATATCTTGCGAGCGCTGTCTCTCTCATTGGCTCTTTTCGCCATTACACAATTTAGTGCAGTACCCTCCAGGTTGCTCGTTAGCGCGCTGCATTCTTGTTTCTTGGAGAGACTCTCTTCCTCAACGTGTAACTTCATCACCTCTATCCAAGTATCAATGCAGCCGTCTGGCTCGTCTTTGTATGATTTCGGCTTTTTCAGTGTTCTTCTTGACCTTTCTCCTCTCTCGGTTGACTTCGAGAGTTTGGTGATGAATGTTTCGAGAGATCTGTTCAGAGGCTCAAACATCGAGGCATACATCGTTGTGTCCTGTGAGACTGTAGTCAGATCTGGTACTGAACTGACTTGTGGCACAGTTGGCAACCTTGTCTCCGGGGTAGCATCTGCCTCCGGCGGGACTGGATTCGTCCAGCCAGGCCTCGACGGGGCTGCCCTTGGCCGCTCCTTGTTCCTAGGTTCGTAGTTCGTTCTCGAGCTTTGCTGGGCTCTGGCATTGCTGCCCGTACCATCTCCATCATTCGCATGGCGTGAGCGCTCCCTTTGGTTGGATCGCTCCTGCCAATTGCTCCCATTCAGGATCGCGTCAAGCTTCCGCATCATTAAGTCAGACTTGGCATCTAACCTTTTCTCCAGGCTAGTCATCGTGTGGGCGTAGGTACTATCATGACCGTTCAACAATCGCTCGATCTCTCTCGTCATCCTAGCCTCCCTTTCCTGTGACTCCTTGTTTGCCTGTGCCAGGCTCTCCGCCAGGCATTGATCGGTGTTGCGAATCAATTGAGCCTGATCAACCCTCGCCTGCGACTTCGCGTGCGTTAGTTCATCTCTCAGATTCTCTCGACCCTGGTGAGCTCTCTCGTCAACCTGATCTATTCTCTTAGTCATGTCTCGTCTCAGTTCATCCAGACCATTCATTACGCCAGCGAACATGTCACTTATGTCGCCAGTGGCCCCAAATGACGGGGTTAGTCCCAAAAAAGATGATTTCAACTGCGGCTGCAGCCTGGTGCTTGATGACGCACCGCCTTTTTGCTTGCTCATCGACGTCATCAATCTGTCGAATGTTGATGACGCTCCCATAGTTATCCCATCTGACAAGGGCCTGGTCGGCGAGGTGGAAGACGCCTTCCTGTTCATGTCGTTCCTTGGGCACGGTGTGAAGTTCACATCCGGATGGGTTATCTCCGGGTAGTCATAACTGGAAGATAAACCTTCAGTTCGTAGTGACGCCATGCGCTCATCGTACAAAGACTTCCAACTCTTCTTGGCCTTCGAACCCGGTTGTTCTTCACTCGGGCTTATACTCGACATCATCGCGTTGTTGCTCTGCTTGGCCAGAGATGAGTGGGTATTAGCCGAATGTGAATATTCTCTCCTCCACCTATGACTCTTGGTCTCCAATTTGGACATTCCCTTGAATAACACTTCCCCTCGCGGCTCTACCTCGGAACGCTCCGAGGTCTTCTCCGTCCTCTCGACTTCCTCCCGCTCGAGGTCCTCGCTTGGCTCAAAGTCGGGTCGAGTAAGCGTCCAATCTCCTTCATCCAAGGTTCCACAAGCGTTTCGCCCGCAGTTCCGGCTTCGGCGCTCCGCCTTTGATCGGCATCGAGGTTCTTCTCGCTCCTGAATTTCATTTCGCTCACTGAAAGATCAGGTTGACCTTTAGTCGATTCGGTTTCGGCAAACACGTCGGAGGCGCTGCTAAACGAGGACTGGCTACGCCTAGTTTTAAAATTTCGCGTGCTGCCCTTGCTCAGCCTGGGAATCTTAAAAGTCGATCCTAACGAGTCCCTGCGCTGCATGCTTTGTGACAAAAAACAATATTCGTATGATTTGATGGCGATGCACACGTACCGCAAACAAGTTCAAGTTAAATTACTTAACGCTGCCTCTTCGATCTCGTAAGTATCAAGAATGTCTCTTAGGTTTCTCAATGACAATCTTATTGACTCAGCTAGAGTTACACACACAGGGCCTGCTCAGTATTGATATAATGCTAACTCAACCCTGTTGTATAGTATAACAGTATCACAAAATTTTCACAAGATATAATCAACACACAAAACACAATGGATAATCAGATAAGAATATCCTACAGGTGACAGCGACCTTTCGTCAGTATCAATTTATTGCCACACAATTTATCAAGTCACTGCTTTGTTAAAATCAAACAATCTTTGGTAAAAAGCAGTGATGATTCAAAAACAGATCAGTAAAACTTAGTCTTAAAGAAAAAGACTTCCCTCAATCGGAACGATCCGAAAGAACGAGGCCCGGGACACAGTCTTCTCAAGTGGGTGTGTATTTGCCTAATACACCCACCGAAGTCTTCTTTTAGGTGCCCTGCGATTGCCCGAGCTGTCCTACTAAGTAGCTCAAGGCAACCTCTGATCGAAAATTTCTATAGTCTAAGAAAAAGCTCCACCACACCCGGACTGCTCCAAGTGCACGAGAGTAGGGAACAACTTTTCTTCTCAAGTGAGTGTGTATTTGCTTAATACCCTCACCGAGGTCTTCCTTTATTTGTTCCCGGATTGCCCGAACTTTCCTATTAAATAGCTCAAGGCAACCACACAACCAAAATCACAATCAAAAAAAATTTTTGTTCGGGTACTTCTGATACACCCGATCTAGAATCCAAAGTTGATCACGAATTTCCGGGTCAAAATGGGCTCCTATGATCCTAATAAGCACGCCTAATGTCCTAATATGACCTTTGTTAAATGGATATTTCCGTCTCCCAAATTGCCACAGAAGGTTTCCTCAATTTTCTAACAATGAGGGTTGCTAAGATGTTTAGGTCACTCCGGTTGGTTACTTCGGAGGGTTGTTAAGACGCTTAGCCTACCTCGGAAGGTTACTTCGGAGGGTACCTTAATCACCCAAGTTTCTTCGGAGGGTCCCCTTAAATTTACTAAGGAGGGTCAATAAGATGCTTAATATGCTCCGGAGGGTTACTTCGGAGGGTACCTCCAAAATTTTCAAATTTCTGAACCTCACTTAGAAGGGCCTTCAATTAACTTCAGGAAGCGTAAAAAAACAAGCTAAATTCTCTATGGGGGGCTGTTTCAACTTCTTTGGATGATCTCGTGGAAATTTTCCACTAAGGAGGGTTGCTAAGGGGTTTAGTTGACTCCGGAGGGTTACTTCGGAGGGTTCCCCAAAAATCAAGAAAAGAGGTTATGTTACCGCGATAAAGTCTCCAAAAGCGGTCCACCTAACTTAAAACTAGGTTGGCTGACATGGTCAATCTTCCCAGTTGGATAAAAAGGTTTTTTGATAAAATTTTCTGCCGCTCGGAGGGTTACCTGTGATTTGGACCCTCCGAACCAACAAATCCTAAAAAAATTTTCTTTTCCGAGAGTATCAACCAAAAAACGATTGCGGTCCGGAAAAGTGGTCCAAAACGTCGACTTATGGTAGCAAAAGTATCCCGATCGGTAGGCTAGTCTTTGAGAAATTGTCAAAAACGTGTTTGTCCAAATGGGCTTTTTTCACCACCTATGTAGGTTCTGAGAAACTTTTTCCGCAATTCCTATTGAAAGTGCCTAAAAATAATTGAAACGAGCGTAGTAGCCCCTTATGGCACTGGAATAATGCAAAAAACCGAACCAAACCAATTTGGGACAAAAATTTGGCCAATAACTATCAAATTTGGGCCCTCCGATTCCTTCCTTTTCCAATCCTTAAGTCGTTAGCTCTATCCACGGAGCTCATCGGAGGGTTACTCAAGAATTTTTCTGGCAGCCGAGCACGTTATGCTAGCACGCTCCTAATACAAAAAATTTTATTGCTCTAACTCTAAAAACTCAAAAACTCGATCCCCAAAACAGATTGACAAAATTCAGAAAATTATCGAAATTTTTACCGAAACATTTTGGTTTTTTCCAACTTTTACTGAGTCTTTTCTCACGCAGTTTCTTTAGTTAGGGGGATCGAACGACGTAGCTACTCCCTATATAAAAGCTTTTTGCTGTTCGGAAAAGCTCGGATATCCAAAAATTTGGGGGTCTATAGTTTGTCAAAAATCGATAATTTTCGACGAAATTTGGGTGTTTCTTGGGTCCAATTAGGAGATAAGTAATATATAATAAGGATAATAACCTATTAGCAGTCGTTAATGAATAGTATTATACCCTCCTTTGCACCAAAATACCCGAACTAAGACCCTTAACTCGGAAATTTGTAATCGATTGAGGGTACAATCGGACCGCGCCAATCGTGCGCCCCACCACTTAAGTCTTAATGAAATAGTAACCGAACGATACTAAAATTGTTTCAACGATACCCAACAGTCGTTGTGCATGTTGTCCCTATGTCCCTGTTGAGTATGGAACACGTCGGTCAGCTTGCCACTCTACCCTCCGGTCACCGGCAAAATCACCATTAACGTGCTTAAATACTCAAATTACACTCAAGGGAGGGTATCCAACCCTTCACCAAAACACACAATCTTTCTATCAGAAACGATATAAATCAATCTGAAACAACAACAAATAGGAAGGTCAGATCACATCTCGTCCGGAAATAACATATAAACTGTCACTTTATGTTTTTTTACTGTTTTTTGTACTTTTTTGTTTTCAAATAAATTTATTTTTGGCTTTTTCTTGGTTATACACTATTTTTGTTTGGTTTTACGCTTTCTCTTTAATTGTTTTTGGTCCCGGGACCTTGGGACAAGCGGGCTCATGACTTCCCACCTAACCCTCCGGCCCCCGGAATTTTTGGTGTTAACTAAGTTAAAAAGCTAAATAGTACTAGACGGAGGGTACGCACCTTCCCCCTAGTACAATAACGGTCATTAAGGCCTCTAACTCGGGCATCCGCCCGGAGCGGAGGGTTCGTCGCTGAAACGCTTGCTGATCATGATGGTCTTATGCCTTTGACAGGGCCCAACCCAGGAGCGCCATAAAAACGTCTATGTAACATTCGCCCAAATACTACACAGCAACGGAGCGTAGAAAAAGTACCTATTAACGACTGGCAGGCGTCAGTTACCTTAATCCTACTCGTTTTTCACCGTCTCGACCTTGCCAGTTGATTTTCTGGTCTGTTTAGGGCTAAGTAAAAAGTTACTATTTTTAGGCCATCAGTCAAACGACTTTTGATCAGCTTTCGTTTACATGCGAACACAACCACATAGCTGAGTCTCGGATCCTCAGATTACGTGATTGCCATTAAAAACACGGCTCGAACAACCTATTTTAATATTTTTTTGTGTGACAGTTCTATATTAAATCCATTGGAGATGGATTGACCCTTTCCATACAACAGTATCTGGGACCCAAGCATCCGCTCCCGTAATCTTCCTGAGATAACGCTGTTATCTCTCCCAATTTGTGGCACGGGAGGGTTCCGTGGAATATTCCTTCCCCACTGAAGCTTCCTTCTCCACTAATAGCCACTGCTAAGAGTCTTATCAGGTGTTGTTGCCACGATAAGAGGCTTCGTGTTTTTCGTCTCTTGTGCGACCGTTTTCCACAATATTTGTCGTTGTTCTGTTTTTTTTTCCTTTTCGTCAAAATGGCCGTCTTTTTCTATTTCTCAGAAATATTCACTCTTTGATCGAAATTTTAAAAATAAAAATTCTAGAAAATTCCTACCCTCCTTCGCAATACTTTTTCGTTACTAAGGCCTTTATTCGTTTTCTTTCGTGTCGCCGGAAGGTTGCGCTGTGCCTTTCTGGCAGAATGGCACAACTAGTGATCAGACAATGTTGCACTTTGACGTTTATACCAAGTGCCTGAGATCATTAACCCTCATGATCTATCAAAAGCAATAAAAGCACTCTTATCGACGAGAGGAGTGAAAACTGTGAAGATCAATGGCACATACACTGGGGCTTATAGAACACGTGAAGCAGTATTAATCATAGATGGATTTAACATGTAACATTCGCCCAGAAGTACATATCGACGGAAAATAAAGCTAGGTTGTAAAACGACTGGCTAGCGTCTAAACACAGCTCTACATGCTTTTAACCGTCTCTACCAAGGCCAGTTCTTTGTGTGGTCCTTTTAACATCGGGTCGACAAAATCGTTACTGTTTTGGGCTTCAGTCAGAACGCTCAGATTAACTTAGTTATATGCAAAAATAGTGAGCTCATCGCTGGGTCTCAGTATCCCCAGACCACGAGGTCACGCTTAAAAACAGTACTTTTTCTTATTTTTTTGTTTTACTATTGTTTTTGTTCAGTAGATAAAAATCATCATTCCAATCAGAGTTGGATCAACGCTTTTCCTCAACTCATAGCATCTCATTACCTAAAAACGAACTTAGATGTTATTAATTGAATTCAGGACATTCCAGGAATCTAAAAGTTGTTAAAATAAAGTTCAAGTTCTCTTCACGAGACCCTTCCGGATTCTGGAATCCGGACGAAGAGCGGTCTTATAGTCCTTCCGGAAGGCTGGCACAGTCGTCCCAATACCCTTCCTGTTTCTCGGTAAATCTTCAGTAACGATTGTACAGTTACATTTGTTACAATTCGGAATGTCCTTCCAACAATATTCTCGATTGCAAAATCATTTTGTATCGTACGATTGTCGTTCACCTCGTCTATTTGAACGAATATTGTTGTTCTGCCTTCCGCAGTTTCAGTGTGTGCGAAAACTGAAATTGTTACGTTGTCTTTCACGCCCAAATCGAAATTTTACAGATCAGCACATCAGGCCAAATTAACCATTTGTAATTCGCTAAATCGTCTAATTAGCACTAATAATCCGCCAAAACCGCCAATTTTCCACTCAGAAGGCACAAGAAAAGTTCGAGTTCGACACGCATTTTGACGGCATTCTGGTCGAATGTCACAACATCTACACCAAAACGATGTTAACCTGCGATGACTACCTAGGAGGCCACATCTACGAACGGCTGGATGAGCTAAAGATGAGAGTAATCGGATACTGGTCGACGCTCGAGGAAGACGCTGTGCACAAGGGAAAAGAAGCAGACATGTCTGTTCATGGGCTGAACATCATCGGTACAAAGAGTTTTGTAATTTGCTTAGTAGATACTGGAGCAGTCTTGAGTGTAATGTGACGGTCCGAAATGAGATGCAAAAAAGAATACATAATCGACGCCAAAAAAAAACTTTAACAAACTTCGGTATGAGTTCTGGATAGATTACCCATGCTAGAACAGAAAATGGATGAAGGAAGCAATGGATCAGCTTCCTGGTTGTAGGAACTTTGAGCCATTCACACAGAAGTTCGACATGACGATCAACCTCGGCAATTCGATGTTCAGAGTCAAAATCCAGTCACAAAACAAATCTAGTGAACTTGATCTAGACACTGCTATTGTGATAATGAAAATTGTAATTGAACTATGTGAGAGAAAAAAAAAAAATTTGTGGTGCCTAGCCCTAATTGCCAAAGTTCTGTTTTTGTTTGAAAGTTCTTCTAACTCACTAAGGGCGGAGTTTGAGGAGAACAGAGATTGAAGAACACAAGAACACCATTGACGAATCAGAGAGGAACGCAATGATAGAAAACATTAAGCAGCATGAAATTTTTAATTTTTCGAATTACAACGACAAGACATTTTTTATAAACCGTCTCAACAGAAGTAAATTTGGACATAAAAAACCAATTCACCTATGTAAAACTAAGACGGATAATTCCTTTCGAGCTATTCGAATATTTCTCACAGACCAACACCAAAAAAAAAAAATGGACATGGATAAACCGGTAGTACAAGAAGTAGAACATCTAGATGAGAAAAGTTAGGACGAACAACTTAAACTTATCAAGGACGTACTAAATTGAAAAATTGACCTCCTTTTCAGGCACAAAGCCGATATTGGGTGCTGCAATTTGCTGAAAAAGTAAAAAAAAAAAGGTATCGGCATTTTTTTTTATAGAAACGCTTGACGATTGACTCCACGCAGTTCGGATGCTTACAGAAAAGAATTGAAACATTATAGAGTATGTTATAATAGAACCATCCATGTCAGGTGGGTGTGTTGATTAGTGATGGCAAAAATTGATCAGTTAAAACTATGTTGTGACTTTCTGTAGCTGAACTCTGTCACCGAGGATAATGCGTATCAAGTTTCAAAAGTCCATCCGAGTTTTTAAAGACTAGAAGTTGCAAACCTAGTTAATACTGTTGATTTTGGATCCGCAATTAGGCCGGTGCCTTTTAAGGAACAAGATAGGAAGAAAGAGGATCCGGTTGTGTATTGGATATAATTTGCCAAAGGAATGAAATACCGATAGCAAAAAGAACATTCGAGGATCAAATCGAACGTCTGGATGCGTTTGCATGAAGAATTAGAGCTGTTCTAATGTGTAAAAACAAATTTCCAAAGAGCTCGATAAAAATTTAGACAGGATGGTGCATAAGTATGGATTTTGACCAGATCCAGATGCAGTATAAGCAGTCTTGAAATGAAAATGATCAAATGTGGATAATCAATTGATGATTTTTTTCGGCTTTGCGAACCAAAACCGTGAATTCATCCAGGGTTCACTTGATAAAGTATCCATAAAGCAACAATTGATGAAGCATATGGACGAAAAGTTCACGTGGAACTACGGAGCGAAAAGAGGACTCCAGAGAATCAAAAATTAAGCAAAGTACCTATATAAAGAATGCCAACTGAAACTGGCATACACGTTCTCTAAGCTGATGAATCAGTGGTAGCTTTCTTGGGTATCCTACATCGAGAGCAACATTGGAATAGGAAAACAGTCCTGAGACCTATATCAAAAGAGAGTAAAGTTTTCAGCGTTACAGAAATGAAAAAAGTGCTCCAAAAGCTGAGAAGTTTGCTTTTGTTTCAATTCTAGAGAAGTGCGCAGCATACCTGGTTAGCTAGCCCTTCAAAATATTGTCCTTATTGGAAGATATACTCCATGAAACAACGCTACGAAGGGAGACGTTTTATGCGTCTGGATGTCTACAACTTTTAAATAAAACTTTAAACAACTGATAAAAATCAGAAAACTGACAAATTAGTCTAGAATAGAAGTCAAATTTCCATGGAAAACAAAAAATAAAGGCAGAGAGGCCCGAGATAAGAGATGAACTATCCTTCATCGACAAGAAACTCTACGACGATCTAACCTTGACTTAATTGCTGGAAAAGACAGGAAGCCCTATTGAAGATCATCGAGAGCTACCTATGGAGGAGAAAAAAGTGACTCTACTCGCCAGGAAGGAGGGAGTACTATTCAACTCAGAAATAGTACGAGAAACCGTGAAGTCATCAGTGCACTCTATAGAAAAATGGGGAAAAACATTGCAAAGGTAGATCCAGCGTGCTTGCGACCTCTGGATAAATGCGAATCAAAGTGTCCAAAAGACTCAAAGTTGATGCGTCAAGGGCATGAACCCAAAAAATCAGGAAAACACGCATTGAAAGGAAACATGATAAAAGACATCTAAATTTGACTGAGGCTAGTGCCTGAAAATTTAACGTTAGCAGCTTACCAGACAACAGAAAAGATAGGACACTTTGAAAGAAAAAAAAGGTGTCATTTTGAAAAACAATAGAGATGCTGGACAGAGTTTGAGTTGAAGGAGTTGGAGATATTGGAAAACATAACAGACAAAAACTTCCGAAAACTTACGAATGACAAAAACTAACAGACTCCAAAAAAATCTGTAATGAGTGTAAGTCTCATGAATATTCTGTACACAAATCTAACAAAAACCAAATTAACAAACCAGAACAGAGAACAAATAAACCCATCATCATGTATATATAAATTGAATAGTGACTAGGATAGTGGGGAGAAAAGTGATAGCAGTCTCGCGAAAGCCCTTCAGATAACGGTTTCCTACCAAAATATGGGTGCTAAATTAGAGCCTGAGAATCACAACGGCATCTTGACTAGAGTAGTGTGCGTAAGAACTAGAGGAGTAGTGTGCGTAAAAGAGCCCAGAAGTTTAAAATTTTCTTTTGAATTCAACTGAAAGTTGCGAATTTAATGAGATGGGCCACCAGTAAATTTTTATGAACAAACTCAGCATACAATGAAATCCCTGTGATCATTTCTGATTTCTTTAAAATATGGAAAAAGTGCCTTGCCAAAGAGCCACACTTAAAGAGACTTGTGACCATATGATCACACTTTGGGTCTCATGGCATATTTGCCACATGAACTTTCAATCTGACTATGGAAAATTTTTTGTAACCGATCTAACGAGAAAATTGATAAAAAGATCATACATACCGCAAGCTCGCTCAACGACTCATCATCCGCAAATAAAAATTATAAATTGAGACTGGTAGAAAAATAAAAGAGTAGAAGAAAGACATAAGTCGTTTTTAGTGAACAGGCAAAGGGTATGCTGTTCTGGGTACCTGACCGCTTGAGATAAATTTTTGCCATAAGATGTTGGGGGCATACAACAGCAGGTAACACTCGATTACTGGTATCAATCCCTTCACAATTTTGACCTAAAAATAAACAGCACTGTCATTGAGGTTTTTCTACCCAGCATAGAAGTAAAAAAAAAACTTAACCCCAAGACTACGTAAGAGATGCATTTCAAACACAGCAAAAACTAAACTATCTGTGCAGACAGAAAAACGATCAAGCACAGATATCTCAGTGGAAAAATTACAATCAAAAAGTCCGAGGGGCAAAACTATACGCAGTGGGACAGTTTTTTAGGAGATTCAAAATTATAATTCCACCAAAAAGAACAAGAAAACTGCACTAAAAAAGTAGGGGAATTTTCGAATTCACTGAGGTATATCAACAACAGACATTCAATCGCTTGCGAACAAAACGAGAACATGAAAACCTTAAACCACACGTCGCATCGCCAGTGGACTGGTGTATACTACGGGATATGGAAGTTCTAGAGTGTCTTATAGTAGAACCCTTCTCCAAGGTCAATGAGAAAGGAACAAGAGAGAATAACGACATCAAAGAACCCTCCAGCTTCAGCGAGAACGAGATGAACATGAAATCTGAGGGCAATTGTTGGAACCGGACAAGCCCCTTAGAATGAAAACTATGATTGTCGCGCAAAACAAAACAAGCTTGGCAAACAAAAGATAAGGGAACGACTTCAGAGTAGAGGCTACAAATTCAGAAGAACTGAGCACAAACTTGGTAGGTTTAGAAGAAATAACTATTGATCATTAATGGCAAATCGTCAAAGGTAACGAGAAACTCCATCACGATAAGCACAGCATGCCGGATGATGAAATGGATCGGGAGCAAGGTGAATCACAAACAACCGGTTGATCTAATTTGAGAATTTTAGAGTGGTTGAATGACGGCGAGGAAGTACAATTATAACAACTAGTAAACACCACATAAAGTAGAAAAAAAAGTAAAAGGATCCAAAATTTGGATGGATAGCTATGAACCCCACTCAAAATTTTATGGAGCTTTCTAGAGATAGCGCCATTGACTTGAACGTCGATAAAAACTTTTGGTCCAGGGAACGCGGATAGGATTTATCCAAACCGAAAAATATTAGATAAACAATGAAGCAGTTCAAGAAGATTGGAGATGCAAGTGGTCTGGAAGGGAAAGAAACTGGAGAAAAACTTTTCATTAGTAGGACCTTCGAAAAATGCAACAAACATTTGAAAGCACCATGATTACGTTGTGTGACTTATGTTGTCTGACAGGACGAGCTCAATTTGCAAAACTGAGGACACCAGCTTAAAGACAAAACTTGAAGCAGACTTCCGTCGGGAATACCAGTACGCGGAGTTTTCAACTAGACAGAGACCGTTGCTGTATTTCCTCAGAGACTGTCACAGGCTGCTGGTAAATATATTTACCTTCAGTAAGAAGAAATAGTGACAAAAACATTGCAGATCCGCAACACGTAAAGCTAGTCTTGATCCGTTTGAAGTTTTTGATCAAAAGAAGTGTGAAAGATGTATCAAAAGTGATCGATGAACCAAACAGAGGCAGATTGAACCCGCGCGGGAGAACTCTAGATATCCTGCATATAATCTTTGAGGAGACAGAATTAACTGTACACCTTCACAAGAAGTTATATTTGAGTATCGCCTGAGAGCTGGCAAGCGTGAATTGAGCGTGTTCCAACGACACATGAATCAAAAGTATTTTGAGTTTGTGTTAGATTTTATAGATGCATACATATATCGACTTAAATATTTTTACCTATTTATTTTATATATAATTGTTGTGATGACCTTATTATAAAAAAAGTCGTTGAAAGTCTTGCTTTCTGTCTCTTTTCAGACATATGAGGTAGGAACATAACAGTAAATTTGTTCAATACAAAAAAAACTGTCGTTCACAGCTTTGACTGGCAAAGAATGACTATCTTATTCCTATTCAGGACATCATTCTCATGTGCTGATGAATAAAAATTGCCTATCAGTCTCATCATATTCAACTATTTTCTCAAATTCCTTCTTTCTTTGATGATTGGAAACCAATGAGAAAGAAGTGGCCTACAACCTTAAAGAAAAGGACGCCTTTGCCCAAGAGGTGGTCGGCAAGCTGAGTAAGAAGTCAGAAGCGGCGATGTGCAAAGATGGATCAAAAACGCTTTCTCTGGAAACCTTGTCTTCATCTAAGGTTTTGTGGGTTGAAATGTTGAAAGAGTTTTCTGCATTTGATTTCGAAGAAGGGCAAAACAATTTGCTTTTGGGTAACAGTATTGTACACAAGTTAACTTTGGAAGACTTGAAATTTGTCGAGTTGAAAATAAACAAAATTATTCTCAAAGCTCCATTTTTACTCGCCAGGAAGAAGGGAGTACTATTCAACTCAGAAATAGTACAAGAAACCGTGAAGTCATCAGTGCAATCTACAGAAAAATGGGGAAAACATTGCAAAGGTAGATCCAGCGTGCTTGCGACCTCTGGATAAATGCGAATCAAAGTGTCCAAAAGACTCAACGTTGATGCGTCAAGGGCATGAACCCAAAAAATCAGGAAAACACGCATTGAAAGGAAACATGATAAAAGACATCTAAATTTGACTGAGGCTAGTGCCTGAAAATTTAACGTTAGCAGCTTACCAGACAACAGAAAAGATAGGACACTTTGAAAGAAAAAAAAAGTGTCATTTTGAAAAACAATAGAGATGCTGGACAGAGTTTGAGTTGAAGGAGTTGGAGATATTGGAAAACATAACAGACAAAAACTTCCGAAAACTTACGAATGACAAAAACTAACAGACTCCAAAAAAATCTGTAATGAGTGTAAGTCTCATGAATATTCTGTACACAAATCTAACAAAAACCAAATTAACAAACCAGAACAGAGAGCTACAAATAAACCCATCATCATGTATATATAAATTGAATAGTGACTAGGATAGTGGGGAGAGAAGTGATAGCAGTCTCGCGAAAGCCCTTCAGATAACGGTTTCCTACCAAAATATGGGTGCTAAATTAGAGCCTGAGAATCACAACGGCATCTTGACTAGAGTAGTGTGCGTAAGAACTAGAGGAGTAGTGTGCGTAAAAGAGCCCAGAAATTTAAAATTTTCTTTTGAATTCAACTGAAAGTTGCGAATTTAATGAGATGGGCCACCAGTAAATTTTTATGAAAAAACTCAGCATACAATGAAGTCCCTGTGATCATTTCTGATTTCTTTAAAATATGGAAAAAGTGCCTTGCCAAAGAATCACACTTAAAGAGACTTGTGACCATATGATCACACTTTGGGTCTCATGGCATATTTGCCACATGAACTTTCAATCTGACTATGGAAGATTTTTTGTAACCGATCTAACGAGAGAATTGATAAAAAGATCATACATACCGCAAGCTCGCTCAACGACTCATCATCCGCAAATGAGTCATCAGTCAACAAACTCAGCATACAATGAAATCCCTTTGATTATTTATGATTTCTTTAAAATATGGAAAAATTTCCTTGCCAAAGAGCCACACTTAAAGAGACTTGTGACCATATGATCATACTTTGGGTCTCATGGCATATTTGCCACATGAACTTTCAATCTGACTATGGAAGATTTTTTTAACCGATCTAACGAGAGAATTGATAAAAAATCATACATACCGCAAGCTCGCTCAACGACTCATCATCCGCAAATGAGTCATCAGTCAACAAACTCAGCATACAATGAAATCCCTTTGATCATTTATGATTTCTTTAAAATATGGAAAAATTGCCTTGCCAAAGAGCCACACTTAAAGAGACTTGTGACCATATGATCATACTTTGGGTCTCATGGCATATTTGCCACATGAACTTTCAATCTGACTATGGAAGATTTTTTGTAACCGATCTAACGAGAGAATTGATAAAAAGATCATACATACCGCAAGCTCGCTCAACGACTCATCATCCGCAAATGAGTCATCAGTCAACAAACTCAGCATACAATGAAATCCCTTTGATCATTTATGATTTCTTTAAAATATGGAAAAATTGCCTTGCCAAAGAGCCACACTTAAAGAGACTTGTGACCATATGATCACACTTTGGGTCTCATGGCATATTTTCCACATGAACTTTCAATCTGACTATGGAAGATTTTTTGTAACCGATCTAACGAGAGAATTGATAAAAAGATCATACATACCGCAAGCTCGCTCAACGACTCATCATCCGCAAATGAGTCATCAGTCAACAAACTCAGCATACAATGAAATCCCTTTGATCATTTATGATTTCTTTAAAATATGGAAAAATTGCCTTGCCAAAGAGCCACACTTAAAGAGACTTGTGACCATATGATCATACTTTGGGTCTCATGGCATATTTGCCACATGAACTTTCAATCTGACTATGGAAGATTTTTTGTAACTGATCTAACGAGAGAATTGATAAAAAGATCATACATACCGCAAGCTCGCTCAACGACTCATCATCCGCAAATGAGTCATCAGTCAACAAACTCAGCATACAATGAAATCCCTTTGATCATTTATGATTTCTTTAAAATATGGAAAAATTGCCTTGCCAAAGAGCCACACTTAAAGAGACTTGTGACCATATGATCATACTTTGGGTCTCATGGCATATTTGCCACATGAACTTTCAATCTGACTATGGAAGATTTTTTGTAACCGATCTAACGAGAGAATTGATAAAAAGATCATACATACCGCAAGCTCGCTCAACGACTCATCATCCGCAAATGAGTCATCAGTCAACAAACTCAGCATACAATGAAATCCCTTTGATCATTTATGATTTCTTTAAAATATAGAAAAATTGCCTTGCCAAAGAGCCACACTTAAAGAGACTTGTGACCATATGATCACACTTTGGGTCTCATGGCATATTTGCCACATGAACTTTCAAACTGACTATGGAAGATTTTTTGTAACCGATCTAACGAGAGAATTGATAAAAAGATCATACATACCGCAAGCTCGCTCAGCGACTCATCATCCGCAAATGAGTCATCAGTCAACAAACTCAGCATACAATGAAATCCCTTTGATCATTTATGATTTCTTTAAAATATGGAAAAATTGCCTTGCCAAAGAGCCACACTTAAAGAGACTTGTGACCATATGATCGTACTTTGGGTCTCATGGCATATTTGCCACATGAACTTTCAATCTGACTATGGAAGATTTTTTGTAACTGATCTAACGAGAGAATTGATAAAAAGATCATACATACCGCAATTTCGCTCAACGACTCATCATCCGCAAATAAAAATTATAAATTGAGACTGGTAGAAAAATAAAAGACGGTAGAAAGACGGAAGTCGTTTTCAGTGAACAGGCAAAGGGTATGCTGTTCTGGGTACCTGACCGCTTGAGATAAATTTTTGCCATAAGATGTTGGGGGCATACAACAGCAGGTAACACTCGATTACTGGTATCAATCCCTTCACAATTTTGACCTAAAAATAAACAGAACTGTCATTGAGGTTTTTCTACCCAGCATAGAAGTAAAAAAAAAACTTAACCCCAAGACTACGTAAGAGATGCATTTCAAACACAGCAAAAACTAAACTATCTGTGCAGACAGAAAAACGATCAAGCACAGATATCTCAGTGGAAAAATTACAATCAAAAAGTCCGAGGGGCAAAACTATACGCGGTGGGACAGTTTTTTAGGAGATTCAAAATTATAATTCCACCAAAAAGAACAAGAAAACTGCACTAAAAAAGTAGGGGAATTTTCGAATTCACTGAGGTATATCAACAACAGACATTCAATCGCTTGCGAACAAAACGAGAACATGAAAACCTTAAACCACACGTCGCATCGCCAGTGGACTGGTGTATACTACGGGATATGGAAGTTCTAGAGTGTCTTATAGTAGAACCCTTCTCCAAGGTCAATGAGAAAGGAACAAGAGAGAATAACGACATCAAAGAACCCTCCAGCTTCAGCGAGAACGAGATGAACATGAAATCTGAGGGCAATTGTTGGAACCGGACAAGCCCCTTAGAATGAAAACTATGATTGTCGCGCAAAACAAAACAAGCTTGGCAAACAAAAGATAAGGGAACGACTTCAGAGTAGAGGCTACAAATTCAGAAGAACTGAGCACAAACTTGGTAGGTTTAGAAGAAATAACTATTGATCATTAATGGCAAATCATCAAAGGTAACGAGAAACTCCATCACGATAAGCACAGCATGCCGGATGATGAAATGGATCGGGAGCAAGGTGAATCACAAACAATCGGTTGATCTAATTTGAGAATTTTAGAGTGGTTGAATGACGGCGAGGAAGTACAACTAGTAAACACCACATAAAGTAGAAAAAAAAAGTAAAAGGATCCAAAATTTGGATGGATAGCTATGAACCCCACTCAAAATTTTATGGAGCTTTCTAGAGATAGCGCCATTGACTTGAACGTCGATAAAAACTTTTGGTCCAGGGAACGCGGATAGGATTTATCCAAACCGAAAAATATTAGATAAACAATGAAGCAGTTCAAGAAGATTGGAGATGCAAGTGGTCTGGAAGGGAAAGAAACTGGAGAAAAACTTTTCATTAGTAGGACCTTCGAAAAATGCAACAAACATTTGAAAGCACCATGATTACGTTGTGTGACTTATGTTGTCTGACAGGACGAGCTCAATTTGCAAAACTGAGGACACCAGCTTAAAGACAAAACTTGAAGCAGACTTCCGTCGGGAATACCAGTACGCGGAGTTTTCAACTAGACAGAGACCGTGATAGGGTGGATTTGCTGTATTTCCTCAGAGACTGTCACAGGCTGCTGGTAAATATATTTACCTTCAGTAAGAAGAAATAGTGACAAAAACATTGCAGATCCGCAACACGTAAAGCTAGTCTTGATCCGTTTGAAGTTTTTGATCAAAAGAAGTGTGAAAGATGTATCAAAAGTGATCGATGAACCAAACAGAGGCAGATTGAACCCGCGCGGGAGAACTCTAGATATCCTGCATATAATCTTTGAGGAGACAGAATTAACTGTACACCTTCACAAGAAGTTATATTTGAGTATCGCCTGAGAGCTGGCAAGCGTGAATTGAGCGTGTTCCAACGACACATGAATCAAAAGTATTTTGAGTTTGTGTTAGATTTTATAGATGCATACATATATCGACTTAAATATTTTTACCTATTTATTTTATACATAATTGTTGTGATGACCTTATTATAAAAAAGTCGTTGAAAGTCTTGCTTTCTGTCTCTTTTCAGACATATGAGGTAGGAACATAACAGTAAATTTGTTCAATACAAAAAAAACTGTCGTTCACAGCTTTGACTGGCAAAGAATGACTATCTTATTCCTATTCAGGACATCATTCTCATGTGCTGATGAATAAAAATTGCCTATCAGTCTCATCATATTCAACTATTTTCTCAAATTCCTTCTTTCTTTGATGATTGGAAACCAATGAGAAAGAAGTGGCCTACAACCTTAAAGAAAAGGACGCCTTTGCCCAAGAGGTGGTCGGCAAGCTGAGTAAGAAGTCAGAAGCGGCGATGTGCAAAGATGGATCAAAAACGCTTTCTCTGGAAACCTTGTCTTCATCTAAGGTTTTGTGGGTTGAAATGTTGAGAGAGTTTTCTGCATTTGATTTCGAAGAAGGGCAAAACAATTTGCTTTTGGGTAACAGTATTGTACACAAGTTAACTTTGGAAGACTTGAAATTTGTCGAGTTGAAAATAAACAAAATTATTCTCAAAGCTCCATTTTTACTCGCCAGGAAGAAGGGAGTACTATTCAACTCAGAAATAGTACGAGAAACCGTGAAGTCATCAGTGCAATCTACAGAAAAATGGGGAAAACATTGCAAAGGTAGATCCAGCGTGCTTGCGACCTCTGGATAAATGCGAATCAAAGTGTCCAAAAGACTCAACGTTGATGCGTCAAGGGCATGAACCCAAAAAATCAGGAAAACACGCATTGAAAGGAAACATGATAAAAGACATCTAAATTTGACTGAGGCTAGTGCCTGAAAATTTAACGTTAGCAGCTTACCAGACAACAGAAAAGATAGGACACTTTGAAAGAAAAAAAAAGTGTCATTTTGAAAAACAATAGAGATGCTGGACAGAGTTTGAGTTGAAGGAGTTGGAGATATTGGAAAACATAACAGACAAAAACTTCCGAAAACTTACGAATGACAAAAACTAACAGACTCCAAAAAAATCTGTAATGAGTGTAAGTCTCATGAATATTCTGTACACAAATCTAACAAAAACCAAATTAACAAACCAGAACAGAGAACAAATAAACCCATCATCATGTATATATAAATTGAATAGTGACTAGGATAGTGGGGAGAAAAGTGATAGCAGTCTCGCGAAAGCCCTTCAGATAACGGTTTCCTACCAAAATATGGGTGCTAAATTAGAGCCTGAGAATCACAACGGCATCTTGACTAGAGTAGTGTGCGTAAGAACTAGAGGAGTAGTGTGCGTAAAAGAGCCCAGAAGTTTAAAATTTTCTTTTGAATTCAACTGAAAGTTGCGAATTTAATGAGATGGGCCACCAGTAAATTTTTATGAACAAACTCAGCATACAATGAAATCCCTGTGATCATTTCTGATTTCTTTAAAATATGGAAAAAGTGCCTTGCCAAAGAGCCACACTTAAAGAGACTTGTGACCATATGATCACACTTTGGGTCTCATGGCATATTTGCCACATGAACTTTCAATCTGACTATGGAAAATTTTTTTTAACCGATCTAACGAGAAAATTGATAAAAAGATCATACATACCGCAAGCTCGCTCAACGACTCATCATCCGCAAATAAAAATTATAAATTGAGACTGGTAGAAAAATAAAAGAGTAGAAGAAAGACATAAGTCGTTTTTAGTGAACAGGCAAAGGGTATGCTGTTCTGGGTACCTGACCGCTTGAGATAAATTTTTGCCATAAGATGTTGGGGGCATACAACAGCAGGTAACACTCGATTACTGGTATCAATCCCTTCACAATTTTGACCTAAAAATAAACAGCACTGTCATTGAGGTTTTTCTACCCAGCATAGAAGTAAAAAAAAAACTTAACCCCAAGACTACGTAAGAGATGCATTTCAAACACAGCAAAAACTAAACTATCTGTGCAGACAGAAAAACGATCAAGCACAGATATCTCAGTGGAAAAATTACAATCAAAAAGTCCGAGGGGCAAAACTATACGCAGTGGGACAGTTTTTTAGGAGATTCAAAATTATAATTAAACCAAAAAGAACAAGAAAACTGCACTAAAAAAGCAGGGGAATTTTCGAATTCACTGAGGTATATCAACAACAGACATTCAATCGCTTGCGAACAAAACGAGAACATGAAAACCTTAAACCACACGTCGCATCGCCAGTGGACTGGTGTATACTACGGGATATGGAAGTTCTAGAGTGTCTTATAGTAGAACCCTTCTCCAAGGTCAATGAGAAAGGAACAAGAGAGAATAACGACATCAAAGAACCCTCCAGCTTCAGCGAGAACGAGATGAACATGAAATCTGAGGGCAATTGTTGGAACCGGACAAGCCACTTAGAATGAAAACTATGATTGTCGCGCAAAACAAAACAAGCTTGGCAAACAAAAGATAAGGGAACGACTTCAGAGTAGAGGCTACAAATTCAGAAGAACTGAGCACAAACTTGGTAGGTTTAGAAGAAATAACTATTGATCATTAATGGCAAATCATCAAAGGTAACGAGAAACTCCATCACGATAAGCACAGCATGCCGGATGATGAAATGGATCGGGAGCAAGGTGAATCACAAACAATCGGTTGATCTAATTTGAGAATTTTAGAGTGGTTGAATGACGGCGAGGAAGTACAACTAGTAAACACCACATAAAGTAGAAAAAAAAAGTAAAAGGATCCAAAATTTGGATGGATAGCTATGAACCCCACTCAAAATTTTATGGAGCTTTCTAGAGATAGCGCCATTGACTTGAACGTCGATAAAAACTTTTGGTCCAGGGAACGCGGATAGGATTTATCCAAACCGAAAAATATTAGATAAACAATGAAGCAGTTCAAGAAGATTGGAGATGCAAGTGGTCTGGAAGGGAAAGAAACTGGAGAAAAACTTTTCATTAGTAGGACCTTCGAAAAATGCAACAAACATTTGAAAGCACCATGATTACGTTGTGTGACTTATGTTGTCTGACAGGACGAGCTCAATTTGCAAAACTGAGGACACCAGCTTAAAGACAAAACTTGAAGCAGACTTCCGTCGGGAATACCAGTACGCGGAGTTTTCAACTAGACAGAGACCGTGATAGGGTGGATTTGCTGTATTTCCTCAGAGACTGTCACAGGCTGCTGGTAAATATATTTACCTTCAGTAAGAAGAAATAGTGACAAAAACATTGCAGATCCGCAACACGTAAAGCTAGTCTTGATCCGTTTGAAGTTTTTGATCAAAAGAAGTGTGAAAGATGTATCAAAAGTGATCGATGAACCAAACAGAGGCAGATTGAACCCGCGCGGGAGAACTCTAGATATCCTGCATATAATCTTTGAGGAGACAGAATTAACTGTACACCTTCACAAGAAGTTATATTTGAGTATCGCCTGAGAGCTGGCAAGCGTGAATTGAGCGTGTTCCAACGACACATGAATCAAAAGTATTTTGAGTTTGTGTTAGATTTTATAGATGCATACATATATCGACTTAAATATTTTTACCTATTTATTTTATACATAATTGTTGTGATGACCTTATTATAAAAAAGTCGTTGAAAGTCTTGCTTTCTGTCTCTTTTCAGACATATGAGGTAGGAACATAACAGTAAATTTGTTCAATACAAAAAAAACTGTCGTTCACAGCTTTGACTGGCAAAGAATGACTATCTTATTCCTATTCAGGACATCATTCTCATGTGCTGATGAATAAAAATTGCCTATCAGTCTCATCATATTCAACTATTTTCTCAAATTCCTTCTTTCTTTGATGATTGGAAACCAATGAGAAAGAAGTGGCCTACAACCTTAAAGAAAAGGACGCCTTTGCCCAAGAGGTGGTCGGCAAGCTGAGTAAGAAGTCAGAAGCGGCGATGTGCAAAGATGGATCAAAAACGCTTTCTCTGGAAACCTTGTCTTCATCTGAGGTTTTGTGGGTTGAAATGTTGAGAGAGTTTTCTGCATTTGATTTCAAAGAAGGGCAAAACAATTTGCTTTTGGGTAACAGTATTGTACACAAGTTAACCTTGGAAGGCGGGAAATTTGTCGAGTTGAAAGTAAACAGAATTATTCTCAAAGCTCCAATTTTTCTCGATAATAAGCACTACACCAACTTGACTATCACAACTTACATCTAAACCAGCTTACTTCTAACTGGGTTGCAAAAACTGCGAAATGCTCTTCTGTCGATCCTTTTGAAAACCTCGAATAGGTTCTGAGATGCATCAAGGACTTCCTTAAAATCTAACCAAATTTTTCTGCGCTACCAGCGCCAATTTGAAACTCAGCCAGATAACATCCAACAAAGTGCTCACACTTGTATTAACAACCAAAGTTCAAAAGACATCGTCCAAATAATCGCAACTATCAAATCTAATACTGAGACTGTAACGTGGAAGTTACTTGTATTTTTGTAATTTTAAATGTTTTTTATCCAGTTTTGCTCTTTTGTTAAATTTCTGAACGGTGTAATTTGCTGAATAAAATACTAATTTATTTGAATTGCAGAAGCATTGTAAACAAACAACATCAGTCCAAAAATTTAGTCAATGATATTGGAAAAAATTGTAAATACGGTTTAACCGAATGCTGGCTAAATGATAAAGGCACTTCAAAGCTTCTTAATCCTAATAACGAAAACAGTTTGCAGGTAGTGCGCAGTGATAGAAAAAGATCAAAAGGGGCACGTTTTCTATTTCTACTTGCGAAATCTTTCAAAGTGAGGTTGAGAGATGATCTAATCCCAATGAATTCAAAGTTTGAATTTTTGTGGATCGAAGTAAAAAACAAATTGATCAAGTAGCCCCTTTTTTTGATTTGTCATACATCAAATCTACAAAATCTTTATTAAAAATTATGCAAAACTGATTGACCTTGCATCAGTGTTGAAAGAAAATATAAACATGATGGGTAACCTCAAGTTAAATTCATTAACCCAATCAGATTAACCGATTTTGAAAACCAGAATATGCCCGTACGAGGTTGAAGTGGTGAAAATATCATAATCCGTATTTACTGTCAGAGACTCTGTACCAACAAACTGAGAACCAAGCTGATCAAAGCAGCAGCGGACGCAATAAAAAACGTGAAATCTTCGCGAAACTAGTGATCAGACAATGTTGCACTTTGACGTTTATACCAAGTGCCTGAGATCATTAAGCCCTTATGATCCGCCAAAAGCAATAAATGCACTATTTTCAATGAGAGGAGTTAAAACAGTGATGATCAATGGCACATACACTGGGGCCTATAGCCCATATGAAGCAGTATTAATCATAGATGGATATACCTTCTACACCAAAACTAGGGTAACCTGTGATGACGACCTAGAAGACCAGATCTTCGTACAGCTGGGTGAGCTAAAGATGAGAGTAATTGGATACTGCTCGATTCTCGAGGAAGACGATATGCACGTGGGGAAATAAGCAGGCATATCTGTTCATGTGCTGAACATCATCGGAACAAATATTTTGTTAATTTGCTTAGTAGATACTGGCTGGAACAGCCTTGAGTGTAAAATGATTGTCCAAAAAGAGATGCAAAAAAAACACTTAATCGACTTCTGGATAGATTACCCATGCTAGAACAGAAAATCGATGAAGGAAGCAACGGATAAGCTTCATGGTTGTAGGAATCTCATTTTAATTCATCTTGGGAAAAACTTCCATGGAAGTTCGACATGACAATCAACCTCAGCAATTCGATCTTCAGGGTCGCAAAACAAATCTAGTGAACTTGATCAAGACACTGCTATTGTGATAATGAAAATTGTAAAACTCCAAAGTTTTGCTTTTTTAGGAAAGTTCTTCTCACTCACTAAGGGCAACATTTGCGTGAGTTCTGCAGGCTTTGTTCTAAGAGTACCGAAAGAGTACTGGTACTACTCTGAGATTAAAGAATACGAGAGCATTCAGTGTCTCGTTGAGTACTCTTGATACACCATTGACGACTCATAGACGAACGAAATGATAGAAAATATTAAGCAGCATGAAGTTTATAATTTTCCAAATTACAGCGACAAGATGTTTATTATAAACCGTCCCAACAACAGTAAATTTCGCCATGAAATCTCAATTCATGAAAAATCAAGTAAGTCTGAGACGGATAATTCCTTTCGAGCTAATCGGTTTTTTCTCACAGAACAACTCCAAAAAAATGGACAGGGATAAACCGGTACTAAAAGAAGTAGAACATCTAGGTGAGAAATGTTAGGACGAACAGCTTGAACCTATCAAGGACGTACTAAATTGAAAAATGATCATCCTTTTCAGGCACAAAGCCAATAATTTGCCAAGGGAATGAAATTTCAATAGCAACAAGATCAATCGAGGATCAAATCGAACGTCTGGATGCGTTTGCATGCAAAATTAGAGCTGTTACAGAGTGTCAAAACAAATTTACAAAGAACTCGATAAAAAATTTAGACATGACGGTGCATAAGTATGGATTTTGACCAGATCCAGATGCAGTATAAGCAGTCTTGAAATGGAAATGACCCAAATGTGGATAATCAATTGATGATTTTTTTCGGCTTTGCGAACCAAAACCGCAAATTCATCCAGGGTTCACTTGATAAAGTATCCATAAAGCAACAATTGATGAAGCATATGGACGAAAAGTTCACGTGGAACTACGGAGCGAAAAGAGGACTCCAGAGAATCAAAAATTAAGCAAAGTACCACTATAAAGAATGCCAACTGAAACTGGCATACACGTTCTCTAAACTGATGAATCAGTGGTAGCTTTCTTGGGTATCCTACATCGAGAGCAACACTGGAATAGGAAAACAGTCCTGAGACCTATAGCAAAAGAGAGTAAAGTTTTCAGCGTTACAGAAATGAAAAAGGTGCTCCAAAAGCTGAGAAGTTTGCTTTTGTTTCAATTCTAGAGAAGTGCGCAGCATACCTGGTTAGCTAGCCCTTCAAAGTTTTGTCCTATTGGATATATACTATTAAGTTATACTCCATGAAACAACGCTACAAAGGGAGACATTTTATGCGTCTGGATGTCTACAACACTTGAAAAAAACTTCAAACAACTGATAAATATCAGAAAACAGACAAATTGTGCTAGAATAGAAGTCAGATTTCCATGGAAAACAAGAAAAAAAGGCAGAGAGGCCCGAGATAAGAGATGAATTATCCTTCATCGACAAGAAATTCTACGACAATCTAACCTTGATTTATTTGCTGAAAAAGACAGGAAGCCCGATTGAAGATCATCGAGAGCTACCTATGGAGGAGAAAAAAGTGACGCTACTCGCCAGGAAGGAGGGAGTACTATTCAACTCAGAAATAGTACGAGAAACCGTGAAGTCATCAAGGTACTCTATTGAATAATGGGGGAAAACACTGCAAAGGTAGATCCAGCGTGCTTGCGACCTCTAGATAAATGCGAATCAAAGTGTCCAAAAGACTCAACGTTGATGCGTCAAGGGCATGAACCCAAAAAATCAGGAAAACACGCATTGAAAGGAAACATGAAAAAAGATATCTAAATTTGACTTAGACTGAGTGCCTGAAAATTGAACGTTAGCAGCTTGCCAGACAACAGAAAAGATAGGACAACTTTGAAGGAAAAAAAGAATATCCTTTGAAAAACAGTAGAGATACTGGACAGAAAAATGAGTTCAAGTAATTGGAGATATTGTAAAACATAACAGATAAAAAATTTTGTCCGAGAAATCGGAAGTAACAGACTCCAAAAATTCTGTTATGAGTGTAATTCTCATGAATAGTCTGAACACAAATCTAGCACAAACCAAATTAACACACCAGAACAGAGAGCTACAAGTAAACCCCTCATCAATTATTTATAAATTGAATAGAGACTAGGATAGTGGGGAGGGAAGTGATAGCAGTCTCGAAAAGCCCTTCAGATAACGGTCTTTCTACTAAAATATGAGTACTAAATGGGAGCTTGAGAATCAGAACGGCATCTTGAGTAAAGTAGTGTGCGTAAGAAGTAGAGGAGTAGTGTGCGCAAAAGAGCCCAGAAATTTAAAGTTTTCTTTTGCATTCAACTGAAAACTGCGACTTTAATGAGATGGGCCACCAGTAAATTTTTATGAACAAACTCAGCTAACAAAGTAATCCTTTTGCAAGTTTATGGTTTCTTTGACATATCGAAAAAGTTCCTTGCCAAACAGCCACACCCAACGAGACTTGTGACCAATTGACCATGCATTCGGTCTTATGGCATAGTTGCCACATGAACCTTCAACCTGACAATGGAAGAACTTTTGTATTGGATCATACGAGAGAATTGATAAAAAGATCATACAACCTGCTTAATTGCGATTTCAGGAAGGTTGCCGAATTTGTTTTCCCACCAAGTTTTCATGAGGTATTCCCCACTCCGGTAACGTTAAAAAAACTCTTTTTCTTTCCGTTTTGTTACTAAATAGATCCAGATCCACTAGGTAGATTATTAGATCAACTAAATTACAGACCAATATTACTTTTTCCGGTCAGGTCGAAATTATTTGAAAAAACAATAGAAATTCAAATTACGGAATATCTTATTCGAAATAAGATTCCTGCTCCAACTCAATTTGGTTTTAGGAAAAAGTATTCAACCATAATATACTTGAATGAAACAATTCAACCTAAAAATGATTTAGATAAAACTGTAACAGCCGCACTAATAGAAAGCCTTTGATTCATTAGATCATCAACTTCACAGGTTTTGAGAGGTCTTCACTTGATCTTATAAAGAGCTACTAAACAAATAGGTATCAAAAAGTTTTGATAACAGATGCTGAATCCGATTGGATTGTATTAAGTAAAAGCGTGTCGCAAGGAAATATTCTAGGTCCTCATCCTCTTAACCTAAAAGTTAAAGACACGAAAAACACCTCAAATTGCCAGATTATACAATACGCAATTGAAGCAATTTTCTTCCCGATTGGAAAAAACCTCGAGCTAGGCAAAAGAAAACATGAAAAATCAGCTAAAAATTTATTCCATTACTTTTGATTACTTAATCTGAAATTTAACTTGGACAAAACAGAATTTTTGGTTTTGCTTAAGAAAAGAATTCAAAAACTGAGCTCCATTTTGATGGTCAGCTTTCGAAGAAAGAAAAAAAATTTTAAATGTAATTTTTGACAACAATCTGATATATCAAAAACATGTCGAAAAGTTACTCTTGCAAATGGCACAGGGTATCAAAATCCGTACTTACTGTCAGAGACTCTTTACCCAGCAAACTGAGAACCAAGCTAATCAATATCCTGGTCATCTACAAAGTGATCTACAAAACATAGCAAAGTTCCTTGCGAAAATCGGTCAAATATTTATCATAACACTTGAAAAGCGCAGACTTGGTAGGTTTAGAAGAAATAACTATCAATCATTAATGGCAAATCATCAAAGGTGACGAGAAACTCCATCTCGATAAGCACATCATGCCGTATGATGAAATGGATCGGGAGCAAGGTGAATCACAAACAATCGGTTGATCTAATGATTGACGGAGAGGAAGTATAGTTATAACAACTAGTAAACTCCTCAGCAATAAAAAAAAACTAAATTAAAATGATCCAAAATACGGATGGATAGCTACAGACTAACCAGTCAATATTTCATCGAGCAATCTAGAGATAATTGATAAAGAAACTTCAAAAATTCTTAATCCTAAAAACGAAAACAGTTTTCAGGCAGTGCGTCGAGATAGGAAAAGATCGAAAGGTGCAGATCTTCTATTTCTAGTTGCGAAATCTTTCAAAATGAGATTGAGAGATGATCTAATCCCAATGAATTCAAAGTTTGAATTTTTATGGATCGAAGTAAACAACAAATTGATCAAGTAGCCCCTTTTATTTGATTTATCATACAAAAAAAGTACAGAACCTTCATTGAAAATCATGCAAAACCGATTGAACCTACATCAGTTTTGAAATCAAAAACAATCATTATGGGAGAGCTTAAGTTAAATTCTTTAAACCAATCAGATAAACAGACTTTAGAAACCAGAATATGCCCGTACGAGTTTGAAGTGCTCAATAAGTCACTTCCTACTCGCTGCGGCGACAGCAACATAACTCTAATTGACTACAGTTTAGCTGATAAAGGTTTGCCCTTAAAGTCATCCCATGTCTCTGATTGCCCAATACAAAGTGACCAATTTCGCGCTTTTGCTACTTTTGAAGACATTAAAACAGAAAATAGACAACCAAGATAAAATTTGTTTTTGTTAAAAAGCATTGATGGCAAAGAAAGGCGAAGAGGATATGAACAAACAAAATGTCGTTTTTGAATCGCATACGAGTCCCAGTACTAAGTATTTGGATTTCGAAAAAAACCATTAGCTGCATTATCAAAATGCATGCTCCAATGAACCAGTTTTTGATACGTCATGACAAACCTTTGTTTTCCCTGGCATCTAAATGAGCATCAAAAAAAACAAATACCTGAACTCGAAAAAAGAAACTAACTTGAGCTCTATGAGCTTCAACAAAGTCCAAGAAATGAAAACGCCTTCAAGTAAACGCTAAAAAATTTCTTTGGAAAAATTAAAAAATAGTTAATTGACTCAGCGTCACTCGTAAGGTCTAAGTGGGACCTTATCAAAGAATTGAAAAACAATGATAACGTAGGAGAGCTTTAAAAATTGCGAACCTGCTAAATTGCAGTTTCAGTAAGCTTGGCGAATTTTTTTTCCCACCAAATTTTCATGAGGTATTCCCCACTCCGGTAACGTTAAAAAAACTCTTTTTCTTTCCCTTTTGTTACTAAATAGATCCACTAGGTAGATTATTAGATACCAATCTTACCTTTTCCGGTCATGTCGAAATTATTTGAAAAAACAATAGAAATTCAAATTCAAATTACGGAATATCTTATTCGAAATAAGATTCCTGCTCCAACTCAATTTGGTTTTAGGAAAAAGTATTCAACCATAATATACTTGAATGAAACAATTCAACCTAAAAATGATTTAGATAAAACTGTAACAGCCGCACTAATAGAAAGCCTTTGATTCATTAGATCATCAACTTCACAGGTTTTGAGAGGTCTTCACTTGATCTTATAAAGAGCTACTAAACAAA
>NC_087063.1:72616488-72672943 GCF_963678635.1 Symsagittifera roscoffensis | reverse complement strand
TCTCAAAAAAAAACCCACCCGAACCCAGCGCTCAATTATTCTAATCAAACATAATGCATTTCCGAGACAAAAATAATCCATTATAGTCCATTAAAGATGCAAAATTCAGACCATGAAACCAAATATATCGGCATTGAAAAAAAATTGAAACAAAAAAATCCATTATATTCCATTATATTCAATTATTTTTGGGTCTGAAATCGATTATTTTTGCCAAGACAATCCATTAAAATTGATTATTTTCGAAATTAAAACATATTATGTTCCAGTATGTTTGATTTTAGTTGAATTTCTTTTTATAACTTAATTCGAAAGTTTTTGCAAAAAGTTTGCAAATTTTGCAAGAAACTTGCAAATGTATGCAATGGTTTTACTAAGTTCCATGTCTTTTCTGACTTGCATGCTATGCTTTACCCAAGTTTACTAAAAGTTTACCAACCCCCCCCCCCCCCAATTTACAGTTTAACCCCCAGAAAAAATTTACCCCCAGAAGGTTTGACCATTACATAAACACCCTCTTTGCAAATTTCGTTTGTGGTAAAAAAAATTGCGAAGAACTGAAAAAGTAGAGTAAAAAAATATAAATTCTGATGTGAAATGTAACAATTTATGAAACTAATAGGTAGCAACTGCACTAAACAGAAAATCAGATAATTTTGAACAAAAATGGTAAATTTCATGAATTACCCTACCAATTAAGTCCATTTTCAAAAATCATAATGGTTTCTAATGACTCAAAAAAGTTTAGGATTTTGGGGCTATATTTTGAGGCCAGGACATGGGCCAGTAGCGGATCGAGGTGCGGACGTCCTTTTCTCAAAGATACCACCCTAATGCCACCCAAGGGGTCCCATGTTGGTACTATTTCATACAACCTTCTTTGGCCGATGAGCCCAAAGCTTTTTTTATTTCAGTCAAAATTCCCCTTTAAATTTCAAAACCTCTCCAAAAGTTGTCAATAAATGCCTTTTTTGTTTTTTAAAAAAGTTTTTTTTGTGATTTTTTTGTTTTTTGAAAAAATTGCCATCGGCGCATAATTTTTAATTTAAAAAGTGTCTCTTTAGTTTGTCACTTTCCCTAGACTTTTAGATTTCCCTAAACTTCAATAAGGTAAAACGCAAGACAAGCGTCGTTTGTATGGAGGTCAATCCGGGATGATAAAATGTCTAGAGCTTTTGCCTCTCCCCCAAAAAATCAGCTGCTCAACAAAACCCGCCCAAAACGAAGTCCCATGGGTGCTTATTGATTATAATAGATTTCTGAGATAAAATAATTCATCACAGATTTGAAGTTCAGACCACAGAATTGATTATAATGGCATCAAAAAAAATTGAAACAAAAAATCTAATATATTCAATTATAATACATTATTTTTGGCATGAAATCGATCGATTATTTTTGCCATAATACATTATCACCAATTAAACCAATTACTGTTTTGGATTTTAATTTTTTATAGTTTCTGCTAGTATCTAGCAGACACATTGGAAAACTTTGGTCAACATACTTTTGAAGATTGTTTCCCTTAAGACAACCAAGACTGCTCGTATCAGGGCGAAGCCCTGAATGTTCCGACTGCCTTTTAAAGCTTCATGGAGCAGTAATAACATTAAAAACTTCAATTTTTAGAGAAAAAAATTTTCATTTTATTCTTTTACATTTAATTTTTTCAAATAAAAATCATCCCCCCACAAGCCATATAAAGTACAAAAGGATAGATTTTGCTCCTTGTAACAAAATAATTATGGCAATTACGCTTCTTTCAACCAATTTGGAACGATTTAAAGACGGATTAACTCTCCGCTTACGCGTTAATAGCGCGAAATATATCGCGCGTTAATTGTCCCAAATTGAATAAAATGGCAACCTTTAAACTCCCATAACTTTACGAAAAAAGATCACCGGCAAAATAACTTTTCAAATTTGAGCTCAGGACAACAATACCTTTTGAGTGATATAAAAAAATCCGTCAAAAAAAGCGACAAAAGCTTCACTCAAAGGTTTTTTTTCTATTTTTTTTTGTAAAATGCTGAACGGTTTGTTTGATTGTCCTTCTACGTTGCGGATAAAGGTTACCTATCCAACTTACATCTTCTAAAAGTATACTAACAATGATCAAACGTTTTGTACCAACAGCCACCGAAAATAAATGCTGCCATTTATCCATGACTAAAGATAACGCTCATTTGATATGATTTCACGATAAATAACAAATAATTTAGTTTTATACATTTTACTAACTAGTCAATTTACTACTTAACACTTTAAAATCAACAATTTAACTCGTGTTTTATAATCTAACAATGAAAAAAAAACTGTATGATATCCTTAGTTGCCTAAAATGAGGCTTTCTAAATTAATTAGGATTCTTGTCAACACGTTCGTAATTCGTAAGTGAATTTCAGTTAGATGTTTCACTAAAACAACATGATTTACTTAAAAACCTACCTGAGCTAATTCAAATTAATCTGACGTTTTGTTTCTGACAAACACAAAATTATGACTGGCATTTTATGCTGTCCTCATTTCATTATTAAACCAAACACTAAAAACACTAGGATAGAGGCTTCTTTCAATTTCAGAATTTATCTGTAAATAAAACATTTTTTCTGTGGATGGTTCACGAATTTAACTTCAAGCAAAACAAAAACTTGATTTGATAAAAATACCAATAAAAAACCGAGAAAAAAAAACAAAATGACGCAAGGAGAGCATAATCATGATAATTCAGCGGGCAAAATAGACACCTGAAACGTCATCAAGCATTTGAAAGGGTTCAGTGAGAAAGAGAAAGCGAGAGAGAGAGAGAGAGAGAGAGAGAGAAGCTCAATTTGTCCTTCAAGAAACGCTCTCACGCACACACAAGCATCTAGATGAAAATGTTCCAACTATCCCCCTTGCGCAATTGTTTGGGATTTTTAAAATTTGTTTCAGCTATGTTCAGTTCTTATTAGTATATCTGGTGTCGCATCAGCTCGCAGGTACGCTTCCTCCCCATTTAAAACTGAAAAAAGGTATAATAGATCTTTGCAGGTTTTGATTGATTTATCACCAAACTGCAGTCCTCAACAAATTTTGATAAATGTTAAGCAAGTTGTCCTAACAAAACCGTAATGCCTACTCGGGTTATTTTTTCGATCTCTCACAGAGTTACATAGGAAAAATGAAAAACTGGGTCTCAAAGTGACCTACGACACCAATCACGGTTTAGCGTTGGCCCTATAAGTCTTGCCTTCCCGGTATTTAAAAAAAGATCGGCGAAGCCTGTGATATGACCGTTCAGCAAAATCAGAATGCTTGCGACAGAGACTGTTTGAAACCACAAAAAGAAACTGTCGAACTGGTTCTCTTGTTTAGCTTCATCTTTATAGAAAACGTGTTGCCAAACCTTGAAGAACAAATGCTGTCAAAAGATGGGTTTTAGGCATCCGCTCTTGTTTCAGCGGATACCAAAATAATACGTGAAAAGTATTAGTCGGCTTCCAAAGTGACACCTCAGTACAAAATCTTGGTTTTTTGATGCATCGAATGGCCACAGATTCAAAGTTTAAAAAATTTTTCTTCTCTGTGAATCTGTGGCCATTCGAGGCATCAAAAAAACCAAGACTTTGTACTGAGTTGTCACTTTGCATATTATTGAGATGATGTTAAATCTGTTTAAACTATTTCAAATATTTTTAAAATCATTTCTTTTTTAAAAATCAAATTTTAGTTCGGTCTGAGTTTTTGCGGGCTTTGTGAACACTCCAAGAAACGCAATAAGCTCTAAACTGTCATTTGTGCATAGAAATTTTTTACTGGGACAATTGGCTTTTTGCTGGGACGATAGTTTTGAACTAGGGAAAAGGAAACCCTTTAGATTTGCGTTTTTATGCCAAAAATTCGAAAAAAGGCAAAGCGATTGTTTTATAGATTTCAGTGGGAGAATGTTTTTAAACGGAACAATCAATAGTCTTTCGGCTTATTGGTGTAACCTTTTTTATTCTCTTTACCGGCTCAAAACATCTCGATACTCATTTAAAGTCAAATATTGTTGAATAGTTAAAAGGATTTTGAATTTTAATGAAAGTTTTGCCTCTTTTGTTTGCATCAATTGATTAAACCGAAATATTGCAAAAATCAGTTTGTGTTAAATTTTACGCAAAATGTTTGTGCTAAAAACGACAAAAAAGTTCTTCCTTCAGTTTTTGACGTTTACAAAAGTCGCCTTTGACATAAGTGTTCTTTTCATTTCGGATGAAAACAATTTTACGATATTGGAATGGCTTTAAAATGTAGTGATTTTTGTTTGCTGAGACAATAAGAGGTAGTTGAAGTTTTTTTTTATTTGACTTTAAGATGTTTAAGTTTAAGAAAAATGGGAACCCATTTCACTTCCACGCTAATTTTTTTGTGATCACATTCATGCGAATTTTCGCCTCTATGTTTTCCGCTCCTGATAGTCTAGTTACACCAAAGAACTTTCTTATACAATTTTTTTTCAAGAATTTTTTCTTAATGCAGTTTTTATCTAATTGAAATATCTTTCAATGCAGTTGGGCCATGATTGCTCTGAGCTTTTTTCCAACCTTGATTTTTTCCTTTTTGACATTATCTGTAGATTATATTTACACGTTTCCGACATAATTTTTTATAGCTTCTGCATCTGGAACGGTTGCAAATCGGCACAATATTGGTATCTGCTAAACCTGATATTGGTCTTTACTTCTTGAAGCGTGAATTGTTACAGCATCACGCATGACATCGCGTTAAGCAGCGTGAATTGTCACCATTAAGAAAAGCGACAAAAGCTTCACTCAAAGATTTTTTTCTATTTTTTTTTGTAAAATGGTGAACGGTTTGTTTGATTGTCCTTTTACGTTGCGGATAAAGATTAACTATCCAACTTACATCTTCTAAAAGTATACTAACAATGATCAAACGTTTTGTACCAACAGCGACCGAAAAATGAATAGCGGCCATTTATCCATGACTAAAGATAACGCTCATTTGATATGATTTCATGAAGTCTTACTATTTAATAACAAATAATTTAACTTTATAAACTTTACTAGCTAGTCAATTTACTACTTAACACTTTAAAAGCAACAATTTAACTCGTATTTTATAATATAACAATGAAAAAAAAACTTATGAAATCCTTAATTGCCTAACATGAGGCTTTCTAAAATAATTAAGATTCTTGTCAACACGTTTGTAATTCGTAATTGAGTTTCAATTAGATGTTTCACTAAACAACATGATTTACCTAAAAACCCACCTAAGCTAATTCAAATTAATCTGACGTTTTGTTTCTCACAAACATAAAATTATGACTGGCATTTTATGCTGTACCCAATTCATAAATAAACGTAACACTATGAACACACTATGATAAAGGCTTCTTTCGATTTCTATAGACAAAACATTTTTTCTGCGAATGTTTCACGAATTTCAATTCAAGCAAAACAAAATGTGTTTTCAAAAACTGGACTTGATAAAAGTACCATTGAAAAACCGAGAAAAAAAACAAAAATGATCGAGATGCAAGAAGAGCATTATCATGATAATTCAGCAGGAAAAATAGACAACCGAAACGTCATCATGCATTGAAAAGAGCTCAGTGAGAAAGAGAAAGCAAGAGAGAGAGAGAGAGAGAGAGAGAGAGAGAGAGATAGAGATATAGAGAGAAAGAGAAAGAGAGTGACTCAAACTCGTAGTTTTGAGTGCTCTTTTGTCATTATTTAATGAAATGGCAGCTCAATTTGGTCCTTCAATTATAAAAATCAAAGAAACGCTCTCACGCACACACAAGTATGTAGATGTAAATTTTCCAACCCTCCCCATTGCGCAATTGTTTGTGCTTTCTAAAATTTGTTTCAGCTATGTTCAATTCTTATTAGTATATCTGCGATCGCATCAGCTCGCAGGTACGCTTTCTTCCCATTTAAAACTGTAAAAATCTATAAAGAATTTTACAGGTTTTGATTGATTTATCACCAAACTGCAGGCCTGAACAAATTTTGATAAATTTTCAGCAAGTTGTCCTAACAAAACCGGAATGCCTATTCGGATTATTTTTTCGATCTCTCACAGAGTTACATATGAAAACATAAAGAACTGAGTCTCAAAGTGACATACGACACTAATCACGATGTAGCGTTGGCCTTATAAGTCTTGCCTTCCCTGTCTTTGAAAAAAAAGACCGGCGAAACCTATGATATGACCGTTCACCAAAATCAGAAGGCTTGCTACAGAAACTGTTTCAAACCAAAAAAAAAAAGGAAACTGTCGAGCTGGTTCTCTTTTTTAGCTTCATTTTTATAGAAAACGTGTTGCCAAACCTTGAAGAACAAATAGTGTCAAAAGATGAGTTTTAGGCATCCGCTCTTAGTTCAGCGGAGACCACAATGTTACGTGGAAAGTATTGGTAGGCTTGTAAAGTGACACCTCACAACAAAATCGTTTTTTAAATGATGCATCGAATGGTCACAAATTCACAGAGAAGAAAAATTTTTGCTTTTCAAATGAAAAAATTCAAAACAATATCTTTTTTAAAAATCAAATTTTAGTTCTGTCTGAATTTTTGCCGGCTTTGTGAACACTCCAAAAAACGCAATCAGCGCTAAATTGTCACTTGTGCATAGAAATTTAGTTTTAGAACAATTGGCCTTTTGCTGGGATGAAAGTTTTGAACTAGGAAAAGGAAAACCCTTTAAATTTGCGTTTTAATGCCAATAATTCGAAAAAAGGCAAAGCGATCGTGTTATAGGTTTCAGAGGGAAAATGTTTTTTAAACGGAACAATCAATAGCCTTTCGGCTTATTGGTATAACCTTTTTATAATTTTCTGTACCGGCTCAAAACATCTCGAAACCCATTTAAAGTCAAATATTGTTGAATAGTTAAAATGATGTTGAATTTCAATGAAATAATTGCTTCTTTTGTTTGCATCATTTGAACAACCCGAAATATTGCAAAAATCAGTTGAAGTTGAAAATTTACGCGAAATGTCAGGGATAAAAACGACAAAAATTCTTCCTTCGTTCTTTGTTTACCAAAGTCCCTTCTGACATAAGTGTTCAGGATGTTTTATATCGGATGAAAACATTCTTACGATATTGGAATGGCTTTAAAATGTAGTGAATTCTGTTTGCTGAGACAATAGAAGGTAGTTGGAATTTTTATGTGACGTTAGGATGTTTAAATTTAAGAAAAGTGGAAACCGAAATTACTTCCACGCTAACTTTTTTTGTGATCACAATCATGTAAATTTTCGCATCCTATTTTTCCGCTTCTGATAGTCTACTTACACCAAAAATTTCCGTAAACATTATTTTGTTTCTAGAATTTTTTCTCGATGCAATTTTCATCTAATTGAAATATCTTTCAATGCAGTTGGGCCGTGATTGCTCTCAACTTTTTTCCAACCTTGATTTTTCGTTTTCGACATTATCTGTAGATTATATTTAAACGTTTTTATAGCTTCTGTTTCCGGACCGGTTGCAAATGGGCACATTAATGGTATCTGCCAAACCTGATATCGTTCTTTGTGAGTTAGGACCGATGTGGTTAACTCATAGAGTAATTTCGGATAGGGTACACCGTCTGCTCGTCACGCTATCTTATTTTCGGCCGGATAGATTCGTGCAACTTCTTAGTCTAATACCGATCCTAATCTTACTCTTATACTATCTAGTCTCAGGTTGTTTAACTAGTCTCTGCTAGGCTCAATAGATCTAGGGTATACTGGTTTATTGCGGCTGCTGAAGTTCCTTTTGGAGAGGCAACTAAGTTCTAAGTTAAATTCAAATCTCTCTGGTGCTGAAATTACAAGTAATTTCAGCACTTACAAATAAGTGGGTTGTTAGTTAGATGGATCATGATTGGTTAATTTTAAATACTTTACAGTGGTAAAATATCTAATTTATCCAATCATAAAATGTAGTTTAGATCAGGTTCCACCCATCCGGGTTTTACAGAGTTTTTTAGAATAGTCTTTCTGCAATTCAAAGGATGGATGATGGACGTTGGTGTTTGGCGAACATCATATTTCTTCTGGGTTCTCTTGTTAGAGAAGTTCCAGGTTCAATCGCTGTGTCTTCTCATGACAACGACTGGGTTTTCGCAACAAACTCAAATCTGATTTCAGAATGGTTGGCTATGACAGGTTTTTCTGTTCCATGTAGAGAACTTCTTTTGGGTTGACCTTGTCTGGGAATGGCGTGGAGATTGTGCGTAGAGGGGATGCCTGGTTACTCGGATCTGTACGTATACTTGAACATCGAGGTGGTCATTGTTCTAGTTCAATGAAGTCCTTTTCTGCGAAGTCAAGTCGTACTCTAAATCCTTTGAGTTGTGATTGTGGGCGGCATATTGATTGTGGTTGGCCATTCTTTTTCGAGTGTAGTGGGGTCATTTTGTCTTTGGATGTTCGTCTTTGGTGTTGTATGCTGATCTATATACTGCAAGGTATAATTTACAATTTATAAAATTTTTATTAGTTTGGTGTTTTAATTATGTTTTTGGTTATTTGTTTTCACAAAAGCTTTTTGTTTTAGTTCGGTTATTTTGAAGAGTTACTCACCCTTGAGTGCCTCTTATTAAAAATAGAAGTGTGGTCACAAAGCGTGGATGTAGCGCGGTGGGTTAGGCCGGCTATAGAGCATGCTCAGGACGTCCTCTCTGGTGGGTTAGGCCAGGAGTGGGAGTATGATTTCGTGCGGTTTCTGTGAGAGGTCCTGTTATGTGATAACTTTTTATGTTGGGTTTATTGTGGTTTTTCTTATGTTTCGTTGGTTGTGTCCTTTTTTCAAAAATCAAATTGTTTTTGGTATGGGTTTGTCTTTCGACTTTTTTGTAATTTATTATTTCTTTCTTTGACTTTATAATAGTCTTCAAAAGAATAAATTATCCAGTTTTAAACTGGGTTAGTCCGGTTTGGGTACCGTTGGTTTCCTTTTCTTAGTCATGCTGTTATTCTATGTGTTGTGGTGTTTAGTCAGCTGCGTTGGTTAGTTTTGTTTAGTATATAATTCCTTTCCAACCGGGTTAAAGGAAAGTTTGAAACTTGTTATCGTGTGTTAGAGTTGTTGAGTGTGAAAGCTTGAAACTGAAATTCTTTATTTAAACAATTCTTCGTGGGCGAGCTGTGCGAGTTTGGATAGAATTCTTGTGCGAGTGAATGAAAATATCAAAAGGTTAGTACTGCATTTTCGTCTTATCAATTTATTACATAGAATTTCAATTTTACTGCTAGTTTTGGGGAAAAATTAAGTTACAAATTTTCATCATTATTAGAATTACTGCTTTAGGGAAATAATTTAAAAATTAATTTACTACATTGGTATGAATTTTTTTTAATTTAGCTGGTGCAAAAGATTATTAGAGTTTGGATCAATTTGATGAAGTTTTCTATTTTTTATTTTTCTTTTGTGTATTTTGCAGATGATCGTGAGATGAAGACTAAAAATCTAAATGAGACATGGATAAAGAATGGTTAGTTTTTTAATTTGAATTCATTAGTTAAGAATATGTATAAATTATACTTACCTGTTAGTCTTCGGGGAAAAAACCATGGGGGAAGATGTCGTGTATTATGTCGGAGTTAGTGAGTAATTTTGCTAGTATGCGAATGATGTTTTTAGTTTGAAGCAGTGGCCAAAGCAATTGAAGTGCTTTAATGGTTTTTAGTTCTTCAGTGCCAACTGCAAAATCATAAGGTGTGTTTTGGATGAGATTATATAATTTGTGATTGTATTTAGTGTTGTGGATGAATTCTAATATTGGGATTTCTATAGGTTGAATAAATTCATGGGGGATAAGGAAGGGTCTGGATTCTTCTGCGTTGAAGGTCTTCGTGATGGGACAAAAAATATACATTTGGGGTATGGGATCATAATTGCGAAGAATACCGTGAAGGTTAGTATCTTTGATGCAATATGTGAAGTTAAGAAAAAATGGTGAAGTGTACTTAGAGTTAATAAATTGAAAACGGTGGTGTGGTTGTCTTGATGGAGTGTGTAGATCAAATAATTTTGTATGAAGCGATAATATGTATATGTGTGGGTTTGTTTAGTGCGTAATATAATGTCGTGTGAACAGTGCAAATCGCGCTCATGTGGTGCAATGAAATGAAAGGTTAGTGAAAATAATTGAAATTTTTCTTTAAAACTTTCGTAAGCTTGTGTGTCGGTTAGTGCTTCAGAAATGATGTGATCGAATTTGCGATCAAATATATTGAGTGTAAATACATATGGTGTTTTGATGAAGAATTTTGCTGTGATTTGTGGGTTAGCGAAACGGTCATCATCTAAAAATTGGTCTTGGTTAGCTCGGATGATGTTGTGATCGTAATATTCTAGCGTGTATTCGTTAGCTCGGGGTGCAGTGTGTGTTTTTAGTGACTTTTTATATCCTATATAAGTAAATTGTCTATGTGTTAGTGATGTGGTGAGTCGATATAGCATATCTTGATTTCTTTCTATATCGATGTGAGTATTAGATAAAGGTAGGCAAAGGGGGTTAGTAAAATGATAATATGATGTCCAATGAAGTGTAGGCATTAAAACTTGTTCATCTACAAAACTACGTGTTTCGTTAGTGTTGTTAGGAGTGTTCAAAGTATATTGTGGAAATGAAGGTAGGGTGACTGCTAAAAAATCTTTCGTGTTAGTGTGATTTGGGTGATTAATATATTCACGGGCTGTTCCTGGTTTTGTTGGAAATGGATGGTTCGGGAATTTTCTTTTGAAAGTGCGATAAGCTCTATTAGTGCTATTTGATGATTCGGTGGATGTGGATGATGGTGCCAATGATGCGGTATAAGCTGAAGAGGGTGTAGGGGTAGGTGGGTTTGATGATTCTATTGTGGATGAAATCTGATTTATAGTGGGGTTTTCAAGGTGGAAGGGTTGTTGTTGTAGGGTGATAAAATTATCTAGTTCCTGGGAGATTTGGCGAGTATCTGGAGAATTGGATGATCGGTCTGAATGAAATGAAGAGTAGGTTGGGGTGACTTGTGAAGCATAAGAGGGTGTAGAAATGGATGGAAGTGGGTTATTTGGCGGGATTGGTTGAAAAGGGGCTTGTGAAATGGAGTATAAAACTGAGATATGTGAATTAGTGTCTGAATTCATGCCTGATGTTACATTATTGGTTGGGAAATCGGGTGGCGGGAAAGCAAAAAGTGGAATTATTGTAATTGGAGTGTTGAGGTTGGTTGGGTGGGAGTTTGAGCGATGTAGGGATCCAAGTTGTCGGCTCATCGTGGGCTAAAAAAATTATTATTTTGAGACTGAAAAGCGGTGGTATGGGGTTGTTCTATAATTTTTTCATAAGTATTTTCATCTTGTGAGTGGTGTGGCATTATATGTTGGATGGGACTTTGTGATATGGTTGGTCTAAAATTTGGATTATGTGTTATTGCTAAATTTCGAAAATTTCGTGGGACTAGTGATAATGGATGGTTATGTGGTAGGGGTGGTAACTGTGGTGCTGTAGGCGTTATGTCTACCTTGTTATGTTCTTCGTCGTACCTTGTTATGTTCTTCGTCGTATGTGTTCTGTCTTGTTGCTATTTTTGTGTTGTATTCTTTTATTTGTGCGTCTAAAAGAATTTTGTTTATTGATGATGAAAAAATTCCAAAAAATCCTGCAAATAATATGCGTGCTACACTTGCTTGTCTATTTACTTGTGTGTGTATAGCGCATGTATTGTAGATTCCTTTTAAGAGTGAAAAAAGAAATCCTATAAAGTTAAACATTGCGTATAAAATAGTCAATTTTTCTAAGATGTAGTAGGGCCATCCTAGAAAATTGAGAATTTCATTTTTTAGTGTAACAAAGCTAAAAATATTTATAAGTGATATATCTTGTGGTCTGTATTTTTCACCGTTTAGATATATATAGTCTTTAATGTCTTTAAATTATCCGCTATAGTCTTGTGTATAAATATCTGCAAATCCTGCGGTTTCGGCAAGTTTGCGTAAGTTTTGGTCAATTGATTGTCTTTGTATAGTGTCCATTTGTGTTAATAATTCTTGGAATTGTTGTGTTCTAATGTGATGTTGGATATCGGATTTTGAATATATTCCAATTGATTGTAGGTCAATATTTGGGTTTCGAGCAATAGCTCTTATGCTTTCAGGTGAAAATTTTTTGAGTGATTGCATTAATGTGGGATATGGGGTAAGAAGGTAATATTTATCTTCATCAGGGTTCAGTTGAACTACATTGTGGCTATTTTCTGATCCACATGGGACTGCGGTATCCCAGAAATAGGTTCGTCTTGAAAGTGTGTCAACGAAATGTACTTTATTCTTATAAAAGATAGGGATTCTTTTATAGCAGCGTTTATATTCAAAAACATATAGTGGTGATACTTTTTTGGTACAGGTATAAAACCATAAAATGTTGCCTTCGTAGTCTAAAAAATTTGATCTATTTCCTGATAGTAAATATCCTGCGTAGGGTATTTTTAATACTGCTAGTGCAAGTGATTGTAGGATTTGTGTCCTTTCTAATTCGCATAGTTGGTGAAGTGTTTCTAATTCAGAGAGTGACATTTCTTGAAAAATTCGGCTAATTGTGTAATCTAATTTCATATCTGGTTGAATATCATAGTGGATATTACCGAAATATGTACTATTCATTAGTGATAGTTCTTGTAAACGTGTGCTTCTAGTGTCATGGGGTTTTAGATGTCCACCAGGTTGACTTTTACTTTTTTGAAAATCAACTGGTATATATGATGTTCCTTCGTTTATATGGTGACTTGTGGCGTATGGGTCAATTTTTACTTTTCCAGTGGTCATGTCGAATCCTTTTTCGTATTCGACTAATATCTCGGAGTATTGTGTTTTGTGAAGTGGATTTCTGTATTTACATGCGATTTCTGTTTCTTGATATATTTGAAAACGTGTCAATTTATTTTCTATATTGTGTATGTTTCTAAAATTAGAACTTTGTTTTCGTGATGGATGGACTTGTTCATATGGAATTGATTGTATAAAATATTTTTCGTGAAATTTTATCATACGAGCGTGTATTTTTGCTACTTGAAATGTTGTACATGTGTCTTCGGGGAACCAAACAATTGTTGCTTGTGTTCGTGTTGTAGGGTCACAATAGCCTTGCTCGTTTTTACAGGGTAATCTAATTCCTTGATAGATCATGGTGTTGTCAGATAAATCGCGTGTGAGTTATATTTTTTCGAGTTGTATTTTCCAATCGAAAAACATTATTTCTTGATATCCTTTATTTTTCGTGTCTGCTTTGCAGTTTGATGGGTCATTTATACCAATATGTGGTATCCAGTGTTTATCGTGTATGTCATAAGTTAATCTTCCGTGTGCGCCGTTGTATGGCTATTTTTCATCTAATTTTATATGTCCTTGATATCTTTCAAGTTCTGCTTGATGTACAGAATCTGCAAAAACTTGGAAATATACTAATTTTCTATCTGTGTTTTTATTTCTTGTGATGTTTAGTCTTAGTAACTCGTTTTTACAATCTTCGGGATTGAGATGTAAAAGTCGTTCGATATTACTCTGGTAGAATGATTCGTGGTCAAGTCGGTTTTTATTTCCATTTGAGACTTGTGAACAATGTACTTTCTTTTCAGAAAATGTTGCCGTGAATTTATATCCTATAACTGTTGTTGCTCGGGCTTTTGAATAAAGTGTCGCTATTACATTTGTTGTTTCTATAGCTTGTGGTTCTGTTTCGCATTGTGATACTTGATTTATTGCATATTTGTGTAGTGTTTTTTGTTCGTTTTCTTCACAATCGTAATGTGTTACTAATAAATCTTGGGGTCCTGTACGGGGGGAAGGGTTTATGTTTTCATTGGAGGTTATTAGAAAAAGGAGTTGGAGAAAAATTAAAATTTTTAGAATATACATGTGTATGATAATCCTGAGTATGGGTTATAAAATGTGATGTAACCAATTGTCTTTTTGGTATATCTGTCGTATTTGTATATCACTTCAGTTGTTATAAATGGTGGTGGTAGGGATTGAGCTGTTATATTTGGTGGGTTTAATGGATAGGGATGTTGAGTAATGTTGCTTAATTTAACCGTGATTTCAAATTTTAATTGTAGATTTTTTGTTGGAGTATTTGGATGTTATGATCACGAATGTCTTCGTGGATGTCTTGTCGATATTGTAGTCTATTTAGTGCCCAGTTGTGGAGTCGGTTACTTTCTGGGTGTTGTCCAAATAATGGTGGAGGTGCAGTGAATGTATTCCAGTCTAGTCTTAAAGGAATATTTGTTGATGATTGTTCTCGATATCTAGCGTCGAGGTTATTTGGGAAATTTAAGTTAAAAGACGGTGGTGAAATCTGGCTTATTGATGGTGTTGATGGTAGTGATAATGTTTCTGGTAGTGATGAGGATGTTGTTGTATCCGTAGAAATATCTATTGGATCATTGATTAAATTTGGTTCACCTTGTGTGAATGAATGTGTTGTCCAATATGGTAGTCGTGATGTTTGGTTTGTGGGGTTAAAAGGGTTTTCACGAATTTGTTCAGATGTTGGTGTTGAACCTAAGTAATCTGAGGGTAGGCTTGAGGCGCTACGTTGTGAAAGAAGCGTAGGGGTTTCTGGTAATATGCCAATGGGGTTTTCTGGAGTACTTTGTGATGGGGATTGAGGTATATCAAAATGAACTCGGGGAGTTTGAAAATTTCTGTTTCGTCGAGGATGTATAATTTGTCTATTTATTTCAACTGTATTTTGGTTTTGACTAGGATTTCGTATTCTACTTAATTCTTGTGGTAGTGTTGGGTATAAGTTATATGTTGGTTCGCTTAGAGGTGCTTGTCGTTGAACTGGTTCTAGTGGTTGAGATAAGCGAGCGTGTCGTTCTTCAAAGGTATATGGGTTATCTTGAAAGGAAATTCGTGTGGATGTTTGGGGGTTTTGGGTAGTTGAAGATGGTGTTGGGTTATCTTGGGATGATGTCGGTGAAGACTGACTGAGTGGTTGTTGGTTAGCAATTTTTGATGGTTTTTTATTTATTCTTTTAGTGGAAAAATTTATGTTTATTATAGTATTCTTCTAGAAAAAGAATTAGGAGGATTGTTGCTAGGGCGAATGTGATGATTGCTTTCTTTATACATTTGCATATTGTCAAGATGAGGGATGATAGAAATGTTATAAAAATTACAAATAGTAAAAAAATATCTGTTCTACTAAAAATGGTTCGTATCATTTAGATAAGTTTTGTGAATCGTACCTGTGGATATAGTCAATAGCTTTCGAAAGCTGGAGGTATAGTTCAAATATGGAATAGAAAATTTAAAAAATATTGCAAAAAATGATTAAGATTATTACAAAAGATTCAAAGGTATCAAAAAGAAATATGATTAAAAGTTTAAATATCGTTAAAAAGTTTATGAGAATGTTAAGAATTATGTTGACTGGTCGAGAGAAGAGCATTTAAGAAATGGCTTCTCGATCGAATATTTTTTGTTGTTTGAGGCAATTTTCAATTGTGGTCGAATTATTTATTGGTTTTTTGACAAGTGGGTTGAGTTTTGTGAAAAATTGTTGGGGGCGAATTTTATGGTGATCGGGAGGTCTTCTTTGTCTTTATTTTTTTTTGTCAAGTGATCTGGGGTATTTTTGAGATTTTTATACTTTAGGCTAATTAAAATGGTCGTTCTTTTACTTTAGGCTAATTTAACATATTTGTTTGGGGGGTATTTGAGATCGGAGTTGGGGAATTATTGTTGATCTTTGGGTTATTAGATAAGGGAGGGTTATGATATTATGGTGATATTTATTTTAGTTGTCAAGTTGGAGTGGTTTGCTTATTTTTGACCTGGAGGTCGCAAAGTTATAGTTATAGATATTCCTGGAGTTTAATATCGTTCGTCTAGTTGGTTTGTGTTAGAGTTAGAGAAGGTGACGGATTGGATGAATCCTATTGGCTAATTTTGAACTAGAATCGTTGCTTGTTTGTCAGCATGTTATTTTGAAAAATGAAAGTTCAAAATATTTCAGAGGTGCAAAAATTGTTAAATATAAAATTAAAGCTGTTTTTGAAATTCGACTTTCTTTAATATTTTAGATTGTGGAATGAATGTTTTATAGTTTTTACGTGGTTGATTTCTAAGTCGTGATGACTCTCTATGTTCTGATTTGTCGATTTGTTCTTGGGGTATTATTTTTTCTGTCAATTTTCTATTTTTTCTTTCTTTTTGAGGTATATTTTGATCTAGTTTTTTTGTATTGTTTTTCGTTATAGTTGATTTTTTATTTTGGTTCTCGAGATGAATGTCATATTGTTCCTTTGTTTTATTCTCCGTATGTGGGTTATTTTGAATAACTTTTAAACCTGTGAACGAATATAATTGAGTTAGTTCGCGTAGTGCGTATTCTTTTGGGTAATAAGGTAATAGGTTGTTTCGATGTTGAACAATTTCTTTTTTGTCTGAGTCGGTAATTTTATATGTGACATCAGTGGGTTTGGCAATTATTTGGTATGGTCTTTTACGAAGGGGTTGTAATTTTTTAGAGATTCCTTTTTGAGTGTTAAAATTGGGTATTAAAACAAATGTTCCAATATTTAAATCGGAGGCTGGTGTAAAGCGTGAATTTATTTGTTCATTAATGTTTTGTCTTTGTAACAACTTTTTTGTTACTTTTTGGTAAATTTCATTGTGTTTTTTATCTCTGTTTAAAATCCATTCGGTGTGTGTACCGTAGGCTAATTTAAGAATTTGTGGGTGATGAAAATGATCTTCATCGTGTGTGTGTAAAGGTAGGTTATAACAAATTGAGTTTTTATTTGGTTGACAATGATTTGTGCATTTTTATGAGAGTTTGTTGTAAACATAATTGATTTGCGTGGCTTTTGATTAAAAACTATTTCATATGGTGACATTCCTAGAGTTGTCGTGATTTGTGAATTATATGCTAAGGGAAATAGTTTTACATCTGCTGACCATTCGGTGTATCTTGTATCATTTCCATTGATGATACATCTAAGATATTCTTGTAGTGAACGGTTCATACCTTCGACTAAGCCGTTTTTCCAAGGTGCGTGAGATGTACGTGGTTTGTGTTTGATGTTATATAAATGACATATCGTGATGATTTCCTTAGTTATGAATTCTGTACCGTTGTCTGTAACTAAAATTTCTGGTAGTCCGAATTTGGCTATCCAGTGTTCATAGAGTGTTGTGTAAGCGTAATAAGCGTTACAATGTGGTACTGGGTTAAGTGCTACATAATGTGTAAACGCGTCAACAATTACCATAATGTAGGAGTTTCCTTCGGATGAGGGTGAAATTGGTCCTTTTGTATCAAATGAAATACGGTGGTTAAAGTACAAACTTTGTCCTTTAAAATCTTGTTTTTGTGCTATTTGTTTTTGATTTGGATAAGGTTTATTTAGCTGACATACTATACAATCATTGCATAGTACTTTTATCCAAATTGGTGCATTTGGAAAATAAAAGTTTTGTATGAAATTTGAATATGTTTTCTCTGATCCAGAGTGTCCTTTAATGTTTTGTGTATGTGAATTTTTAAAAGCTATAAGAATCATACTTAGAGGGAGACAGGGAACTGTAGATTCATTTAATTGGTATTCTAGAAGGTCTGTGTTTTCGTTAATTGTTGTATTATTAAATTTTCGAAAATATCGGAGGAGTGTTTTATTTCCTAAAATAGTTGTATCTGCCTTGACGGGTTTAGTTTTATATTTGTGCCATGATTTTAGTTGTCTAATTACTGGGTCAAAATTTTGATATTGTTTCAAAGTATTAATTGTGACTTTATTCGTTGGGGGGAGAAAAATGTTTTCAATTTCTAATTTAGATAAAGGAATTGTATCAAGTGGGTCATGGAGGTCAAAAACTTGATTTATTGTGTATTTTGAATCGTTTGTTTGTGGTCCTGATAAATTTATTTTATTAGTTAGATTTTCTTTTTCAATTAATGGAAAAAGGTATTTTTTATGCGGGTGTTGTTTTACTCTTTTTTGTTGGGCGTTATTTTTTATCCATTGTGAGTATGGAATTGGTTTGAAAGTTGACGTTCCAAGTAGATCAACTTCGTAGTGGTTATTTTGGCAATCTAAATAAAGTGGGAAGTGTTGTAGATTGTTTATCTGTGATTGTTCAACGTCAGTTTTTACTGCATATTTTCATTCTAGTCGGGGTGATGTTTCGTTTTCTGCAAGGTAAAATTTTATATTTTTGGGTATTTCAACTGTAGTTTTACGTGTAAGTAATTCAGGTGGTGTATTTCGACTTAAAGTGTCTGGTAATGCAAGATTCTTTCCTGCTGTCCAAACTATATGTAAGTTTGGGAATTTCATTAGAATTAGCTGAAATCTATAAACTCGGTGATTTGGATTAGATTTTTGTGTAAAGAGAAAAATGATTGGTTTGTGATCTGTGAATAGAACTGTTGGATGTTTTGATCCAAGTATCAGAAATTCATATTCTGTTAGTGTATATATTATAGCTGTACATTCTCTCATTAGAGTTGAGAGTCGTAGCTCTGCTTGAGTGAATAGTCGAGAATTTGCTGATATAAGGTTCATTTTGTTTGTACCATTGTGTGATTGTAATAATGCTGCGCCGATGCCAAAATTCGAAGCATCGCACATTGCATAGAATGGTTGATTTGGATCTGGAATTGTATTCGAAATTTGTTCAGTTAAGAGTTTTTTAATTTCTTCAATTCGTGTTTGATGTTCTGTATTCCATTCAAAATTATTTTGTTGTCTAAGTATATTATAGAATGGTCTTAGGTATAATTGCATTTTATAGACATATTTGCTTAAAAAATTTAACATTCCAAGGAATTCTTGGATTTTCTTTTTGTTTGTTGGTGATTGGAGCTTTTGAATAGCATCAATGCGTGATTTTAATGGAGTGATTGTTTTTCTTTCTATATTGTGTCCTAAGAATTAAACTCGTGTTAAAAAGAAGTGTGATTTATCGGGGGCGGCCTTCAGATTTTCGTTCTGAAGTATTTTGTGATAGTGTTCTAAAACATTGAACATTTCTTCTTTTGTCTGTGATTGCATAAAAACATCGTCTAAATAGGTGATTGCGTTTTTCTTGAGTATTAGTGGTCGAAAAATTTTGCTCATAAAAGCTGAAAATGCTGCTGGTCCTATGGATATTCCATAGAATAGGCGGTTGAATTCATATTGCTGATTTCCAATAACAAATTGTGTTAAGCGTCGCGATTGTTCATCTAGTGGCATTTGATTATATGCACTATTCATATCTGCGGTTGTAAAGTATTTTCCGTTTAGTTTTGTTAAAATAACTTGTATTGGTTCAATAGGCCAATTGCATTTTGATTCGTCTATTAGTGAATTAAGGTATCTAGCGTCTAGAACTATTTTTAATGATTCTCTTTTTGCTAGGATGATAACAGGGTTGATAAATGTGTTACCTTTTGGTTGTTCTTCTTTGTTTACCGGTAAGATAATTTTGTATTGTTCTAAAATATCGAGTAATATGTTCACTTTATCGTGTAAATGAATTGGTACTTTACTTGCTCTTTGTTTTTTGAAAACTGCGTCAGGTTTTAATGGGAGATGTAGTGATGAACTGATTTTGCCAACATCAAATTTGGATGTTGCATAGACTGATGAATATTTTATTAGCTGTTTGGCTAATTTATCAAATTCGTCTTGTGTTATTTGTGAATGTTGGAAGTTAAACATTGTTAAAAATTTCTGTTGATTCTCTGTATAATTATTTATGTTGAATGTAGGTTTGAAAGATGAGGTTTTTGTGAAATAATCTGTATTATTTTTTTCATTACTTATTATATTATTTATGGATAATTCTTCATTAAGAATTGTGGATTGACAAATATCTAATACTTGGAGTATATTATTTACGCGGTATGCTTTTTCGTGTATTGGTGATATCGTAGCGTTGGTTTCGCAATAGCCTAAAAGTTCTAAAGGTAATGTTACTTGATAGGGTGTATTGTTGTATACATGTAGAGAAATAATATCTGAATTCGAGTTTTTCAAATATTTTATGGATGAAATTGTGATTTTGAAAAACTTATGGATAGGTTTGAATTCAAAATCTGACATATAGAGTTGTTGTTTATTTTGTTTTTTATCATATTGGTGAACTTGTTTTATTGAAAAATTATATATGTTTCCTGATAGTGGTTTCAGGTGTTTTCTTTGTTGATTAAATATCGGATAAAATTTTGAAAAGAATGGTGGTTGTTTATTTAATCTTTGAAAAAATGTTAGGGATGTGTCTTTTGTTTTTGTGTATTTATCTTTGATTAGTATTTTACTATTCAAAATGTTGTTTGTTGGTATATATTTAGAGATAAATGGTATTCCAATAATATTGTGTTTAATATCAGTGATATGGAATATTTGTTTAAATGGTTTATTTAAAATTTTCTTTTGCTCTATTGTTCTTGTGGGGAGAAGAAATAATTGAATTTTTCCATAGTTTACCAATGTTGATCCTTGCGCTGTTGCTAGTTTACTGGAGGTTTCAAGGGGCGTTAGTTTTGGGTGTAATGTTTTTATCTCATTCCATGTGGGAATGTTTATTATGTTTGATTCTGCTCCTGAATCAATTAAAAAATCAATTTCAAGATCTGGTGGTTGAAATTCTTTGTTTCTTGGACTTTCTAAAAGAAATGATGTTGTCCAAATTTTTTCTTTGGGTTGTTCTTTTTGTATATTTTGATAGATGTGATTTGTATTCAAGCGTTTTGTTTTATTATTTTCATTGGATTGATTTGTAGTGTTGATTTCGTTAGTTTCTTGTGCCGTTTGTGTAGAATGGATGGGTTCAATATAATAATTGTGAAGGAGTTCTAATTGATTTTCATATATATGTGATGAAAAAAGTTGTTCAAATATAATAGGTTCGTAGTCATTTTCGACTGCTATCACATTTATGGAGATAGTGTTTTCTGTATCACTTTCTGAATCTGATGATTCACAGTTTATTTGATTTAGTTGTAGTTCGTTATTTCCTGTGTCATCAATACCTGGGGGGTCTGATGTTGTTTCTGGATTTGATTGTACTTGATTAATATTTCTTTGATGTTTAGGTGTACTACTTCTGTGGCGATTATTAGAATTTTTATAATGGTTATTATTCCTGTGTGGTGATTGGGAATAATTTCTATAACGGTTATTATAACTTGAATGTCGATTTTGTGAATTATTTTGTGATCTGTTTTGATAATTATTGTTTGGTCTGTTATAGTTTGATCTATTATATGAGTTATTCCTTGATCAATTGTTTGGGTAATTCTGGTTTCGGTTGTTTGAATAACTTCTATTTCGATTATTGGAGTAGTTTCTATTTCTATTGTATGATGAGTTTCGTGATTGATTGTTTGGATAGTAATTATTTCTTGATTGGGAATTAGATCTAGAAACAAATTGTGTTGTATTCGAATTTGATCTGGAGTAGTGATTTCGACTATTTGGTCTATTATAATGATTTTGTGACGAATTTTGTGTATTTCTTCGTTCTGGTGATCTTCCTCTATAACTTGAGTTATATGGTGATTGAGTTCTCGTGTAATTGGTATTGTTCGGAAGTGGTTTTCCTGAACTGTTGTTGCTGTATACACTTTTGTTCGGTAGATTTTGATTTTTTTTCATGTAATGATAGAATGATTTATCTGGTTCTTTATATTTTTGAGGTTTGTTTTGATTGTCCTGTTGTTTTTGTCTACATTCAGAAATACTATGTCCGTATCGTCGGCAATAATTACACCATTTTTTGAAAGATGTTTTGCCTTTAAAGTTTGGGTGTTTTTCGTAAATATTGAGTATTTCAGTGATTTTTTCAACGAGGTCTGTATCTGATTCCTGTATATTATTGATATTTGTGGTATTTGTTTCAATTCGGTTAACATATTGTAATTTCAGATTTTCTGTTTCTTCAAGTTTCATTGTGATTTCCGCTTGCTCTAGTTTGTCTACTAGTTTTCGAAAATCTAAATCGGGCTCTCGAATTGAGGAGGGATGGGATGCTCTCTTTTTTATTGCTATTTTCCTTAATTGAGGTGTTAAGGTCATCATTAAGATTTCTGTCATTTTTGTGTTTTTATAGTCGTGTGTATTTAATGAATATGCTTTTCGAACTAGTGTTTCGATACGTACTGCTAATTGTTTGATGGTTTCATTTGGTAATCTGCGAATTTCATTACTTAAAACTCTTTGTTGTTGTTTGTTTCTCTCGGAGTCAAACATTTTTGAAAATTCTTGTGTAAATCTTTTCCAGTTTGATTTTATTTCTAAGGCAATACTGAAAACCATTTTTGGGCTGCGCCGTCTAAGGTTGTCTGTATCAACGCTGTGCGTCGATGTATCCAGTTTTGATGTAGTGGCGTATTAATTGGTTCAGGTCCTATATTTAAAATTAAATTTGCTGTTACTGCATTTAAATAATCTTCTACAGAATATTCAGGGTCTTTTTCTGTGAATACCATTAATGGTTTGTTTGATGTTATTGATGATCCACCCATAAGGTATGGATTCATTGTCATTTGTAATGATTCTGCTGCATTTGGCATTTGTGAAAAATTCGAAAGTTGATTTTTTGTTATTTCGTGTTGTTAAAGGTAATATGGAAGTGGTATTTCATTTTGCATTTGTGTTGGTTGATACGAGTGTGTAATCATTGGGTTTTGTGGCTGAATTGGTTGAAAAGATTGTGTAATAATTGGGTTTTGCATTTGTATTGGTTGTTGATTTTGTGTATCTATTTGATGTGGGGAAAAAATTATATGATATGTATATGGTTTTTGCACTCCTTGTCCACGATATTCTTGAGTGTATGGTGCAAATATATCTGGTTGTAAATAATCATCGTCAGAGGATAAATAATCCGTTTGATGAGATGCTTGCTTTTTATTTTTATTCTGTTGAAAGAATGGGTAATTTTCACTACGATCCTGTGGAGGATGTGAATTAGTTTGAAAATTTACTGAATTGGTTGTTGCCATTGGGTTATCCCAATATCGATATCTTATCTGATTATTATTATTTTTTCGGGGGGGATAGTTTGTTTTTGATGAATGTGTGTAATTATAATTGTGTTCCGCAAAATTGTTTCTTGTGAACGTTCTGCGTGTTTTTGACGGTATTGTCATGGGTCTATATGTTTGATAATCCATTTGTGAATATTTTGGAGCAACCGAAGGTTTAACGGTTGATTGTAAGGTTACCTGTGCTAGTGAAGTGTTTGTATTTCTTGGTGTTGTTAAATTTGGACGTATTGGTGAAATACTTTGTTGTGTAGTTGTTGTTGTTTGTACAATTTCTTCATTTATGAAGTGTGATGGTGTTTGAATATCTTGTTGAGTGAGGTTGCTAGTTCCATTAAGGTTTTCATTGTGTATGACGATCGAGTTTAAGCTGTTATTTCGCGTATCCGGTAGAAATGTATTATAGTTTAATGGTGTTGCATCAATGGTTAATGGTACTACTCTTACATAATCTCTTGTATAAGATATTGTACTTATTGCTTGACTTGCAATTGACTGTGGGATATTTATAAATGCATAATGAGACCATTCGGGGTCCCAAACGTAGTCTGACTGTTCTGTGATGGCGGTATCATCGTTTGAATTTTGAGGTCTGAAATTTTTTCTAGCTTGTGAAATTAAATCTATATTATGTGTGAAATAATCTATTATAAACCATGCCAAAATTTTTTGTAAGTCATGTTTTGTATGTTGTGAAACATCATCTTTAGTGAAATTTTCTTTAATTATATGTAGAAAAGTTGAAAATAGTGTGATTTCATGTCGTACCCTTATATGTTTAGATGTCTCTGTCGGTGAGACAGTTGGGATTGGGATTTCGTTTTCTAATATTGAGATATAACTATATATTATGGCAAAAACTTCATTAGTGAATATGGAGTTTGCTCTTTGTGAGTTATGATATTGTATGCTTTTTATGTATTCTGAGAATACTTTTGAAAATTCTAAATCAAGGTCGTCTGTTTGAATTACATATTTGCGGTGATTCGGGTTTGGTGAGCTGAATTCTATGGTGTTAGATTCCGTATTGTTGTGTCAAATTACATATATCTTTCAGATAGTGATCAATAATTTGTCTTTTGATCTTTACATCTGGGAACTCTGCTTTACATGGGCTGATTCCGGCTTCAAATAAATTTAGGAGTAAATTCTTGCAAAGCATATGCTGTCCTCTATCATTGGGTGCATCTACGAGGAAGGGGTAGATATCGTCATCATCTGGACTATCTTCACTTGGAGTGCGTGTTTGGCTCATTTTTTCGTTTAATGACTGTTAATAGGTAATATGTCTAATTGGTTGATTCCAATTATATAAATGTACTGGTTTGTGTTTGTATTGCTTTTTTATTCTTCTTTTTCCTCTTTTTGATGAATTTGAAGTTGTTTCTGAGTCGGAAAAATATAATTGATCGTGAATGGGGCAATTTTTATCTATAGATTCTTTTAATTTATAAAGTTCGTCTAAATTGCTGGCTTCTGGTTCTGAAAATGCGTTTCTATTTTTGGAAAATATTTTTCGTGTTATTTGTCTTTGTTTAGTTATTATTTTCCTTTTTAGTGTTTGTCGTTTTGTTCTAATATATCCAACTGTTTGTGTATGAGGTGTGATTACAAGGTCGTATTTTTTGTTATCTATTTCACAGTTAGGTAAAACGATTGTTTGTTTGTTTCCTAGATTTTTAAATGACATAAGGTTTAGGATGACGGATGCAAAAAGTTGTTAGATGATTTCTATTTTCTTAAATTGTTAGTCCTTACGATTTTTTGGTTAGCTTAACCTGGGTCTATTTGTTCAGGGTTGGAGAGAAAAGTATATCAATTCCGAAGAATGATTTTTTACTTTCTCGTGGCTAGTATAAGCTAAGGTGTTAACTTACTTAATCTTACTTAGGGGTAATGATTGTGTTCAAGGGTTGAGAATAGTAAATCGATCCACAAGGTTCAGGTATAATTAGAACGCGAGTAGTTCGTTAGTTACTATTTTAAACTTACTAAGTCTACGATTTATCCTGGGTCTGGTAAGAGGAGGGTTCAAGTGAAGGATGAATAACCGAAGTTCTTCACTGTTTATCCTAATTTGAATGATTACTTTTGTTCAAAAATTTCTATTAGTCTTGGGTTTTTTGGAAGGGTTAGATAGTGAATCGACGTTTGAGGTCGTTAGACACTAGCTAAGTGGGTGGGGAAGAACAAAATTGTTCTTTTTGATCCAAGGATAGGCCTTGATGATCAAATTTAAATTTAATTAAATAGAAAATGAATTAAGATCCAAGGATAAGCCTTGATGATCTGATTTTAAAATTAAGTGAATTTAAGTTTAAAATGATTTAAATTTATTTAAGAAAAGATTTAGTGCTTTAATGATATTAGTGAGCTTATGATTGCTGTTATGTTTTAGGTGATGAAGCTGGGATAACTGATGATTTTATAATTACTAACAGTTTATTGTCATGCTACTAATTTTTATTTTGATTTTCAATAAATATTTTCCAAACATGTTTTATATAATACTGCAGAGTTTTAGGAAAACGATCTGAGACCTTTTTATCAATCGTTATTGTATATTAATAGTTTTGTTTAGCGCCTGAAATGATTATGAAGATTGACTTCAAGATTTTATGTTTGCAAATGAAAATCTAAATTCATTGCTAATAAAATTCTAAATATAAAAGTTTGTGTTGGCTTTTGCCGTACTATCATATAACTATTTGGTAAGTTTCTACTTTGTCGTATGTCGTCTCTGGTTCGAGGTCTTCTTCCAATTCCGGGTAGTTCTGTTATCGTTCGGAATATTGGCTCTGATCTATTGAGTCGTAGAGACATTTCGATTAAATTATTGTCGTATAACATTTTAAAAATGTTTTGTCTAAATTCTAATCTATTTTTGGTTAATTCTAAGCTATTAAGGTCTTGTTCGAGACTTATGGTCGCACCAGATGAGTTAGGACCGATGTGGTTAACTCATAGAGTAATTTCGGATAGGGTACACCGTCTGCTCGTCACGCTATCTTATTTTCGGCCGGATAGATTCGTGCAACTTCTTAGTCTAATACCGATCCTAATCTTACTCTTATACTATCTAGTCTCAGGTTGTTTAACTAGTCTCTGCTAGGCTCAATAGATCTAGTGTATACTGGTTTATTGCGGCTGCTGAAGTTCCTTTTGGAGAGGCAACCAAGTTCTAAGTTAAATTCAAATCTCTCTGGTGCTGAAATTACAAGTAATTTCAGCACTTACAAATAAGTGGGTTGTTAGTTAGATGGATCATGATTGGTTAATATTAAATACTTTACAGTGGTAAAATATCTAATTTATCCAATCATAAAATGTAGTTTAGATCAGGTTCCATTTAGTTCTTGAAGCGTGAGTTGTTACGGCATCACGCATGTCACCACCTAAGACAGCGTGAATTGTCAGCCATTATTGGAAAAAAAAGCGACAAAAGCTTCATTCAAAGAGTTTTTCTATTTGAACAGTTTTTGTTTTGTCTGGTTAGGAAAACAAAAATAGCACTGTTCGCAACTAAATTGAGGAAATTTGATAGTTATTGAAAATAAGTGTATCAATTTAATATTTGTTTTGAACTTTCAGAAGTAAAATTTGTTTCTGAGTTTTTCAGTGGCGGCCACCTTTGAGACGCCATGACAAAGCGTTTGAGTTTGTGATTTGATCAAGTTTGAAAAAATCCCAAAGTTTTTCTTACAGTTGAGAAAAACGGTTCAAAAATTACGCTTCTCGTCCAGTTAAAGCTGCAGTAAAGCGAGCGAGTATAATAAATTCTGTTAAATAAGCTGGGAGCAATTGGGATTTTTTTTTAAACCTAATTTCTGATTGGACGCATATAAAACAATGCTATTTCAAAAAATGAGGAAAAAATGCTGTGCGCAAAAAAACTGGAGTCAAAAACATAGTGAGCTTATTTTGCAAAACAGCCATCAATTCGTGTTTTAAAAAATTTGTTTTTGATGAGTGCGTGGTAATATTTGATCACTGATCAAAACGCAAATGTAGTCTACGAGTTGTGGCTTGAATTTTTCGAAAAATTGATAAATTCACTTTTTATCTGCAACGTTTTTATCAGCAACGTCGACTGAAAGCTAGTTTTGAACATAATTGCAAAAAACAGACAACGTAAATCAAATCAAACAAAAATAAACTGCATATAAAAGATACTGCATATAAACTGCATACATTGATTCTCCAATATTACATTTCGATTTGATACACTCTTCTAATTGTAACTTCGTTATGTTTGCAAGCGCTGATTCTGATTCGGACCACAAGGTTCAAACAAAGAGTCCCAAAATTTTTCGTCTGATTATATGGATTCTGGCATCGGTCTTCTTCCTGGTTGTTAGTCTTCCTGCATTCTTTTTTGCTTATGAGAATCTAGGTGGCACTTTCACCCCAATTTTTAACCAAACGGACGATATGGAAAAAGATAAAAGTGTTCTTTTGGGAGTGGGCTTTTTCTATATGGGATGCGTGGCTGTGTTTCTATGGATATGCTGTGTTTGCATTATCATATACAGAGTCTTGATGTGTCGCAGACTATCAAATCTGGGAGAAAATCGGAGCTCAAAAGTATAACCCATGCGGAATAATTAAAGGACTGACAAACAAATAAACTACTTGATTTCACTTTTTTGTAAATTACTTTTCTAGATAGTCTTAGTTTAAAATATAAAAGCGCAATGACGCAATTTAAAACCGCAATGACGCAATTTAAAACCCAATTTAAATTTTTAGCCCAATCGTTTTGAAGCATTTTCGTTTTGTAGAAACTCCTTAGTAAAAATATGCGGGCAAAAAGTGATGACGTTAAGCTGTAGCATTCAATACGGATTTACTTAAACATCTCCGCCCACAGAAAGGAGCTTGTTAGGTAACATAAGTCACCGAATTTTCAACCAATCAGAATGCAGCAAATTTACTAGAAAGCTGTTGTACTAATTTACAGCTTTTATTTATAGGGTTTGAAATTTTTGAACAAATAGCATAGAGAAAGAGGGAAGATTTGAAAAAAAATAGAGCAGCCATCTTACTTTTTTGGTTTTTCAAATTTCACAGGTACTGCTATTCTCACAATTTCTGCATGCAGAATCTTGTACGATAGATTGCTGAAAATTTGTTTTGTTTCGATCAGTTAGACGGAAACTTTTATTGAAAAAAAAACATGAAGAATTTTTTTTGTGCAAAGGATTTCATACAATTCTCAGAATCAACTGCAATATCAGAACTCAAACATGCCAAAATATATTACTATACAAATACTATAGCAAAAAATGTCTCATGTTGTACTATTCCATAACTCTTTTGATTAGTTGTGGCTAATTATTTAATTTTTGAGAGAAATAGAAAAATCCAAAGGTTTATATGGCCTTCAGTTTGGGTTTTGGCAGAGTTAGCAACTAATGATGCTTAAAAGAGTTGAAAAGTTCAATGGGAAAAGACAAAAATTGAAAGTGTAATTTCTGTGTTAAGTTGATAAACAACATCTGATGAAAAAAATTTTGACATAAAAGTTGACATAAAAACTTTCGAAAATAAAATTTAAGAAAAATGGAGACTTTTGCTGTGCGAGGTAGTGATCTTGCTTGGCTAGAAAATATCTCAAATTGGAGTTTTAGTTTCGAAGTGTTTGGTTATGAGTGGCTAACAGCGCTTGTCAGGAATCTTCAAGGTCCCCTTTTTTTTGCTTAATAATATGTATGTATCAAGCAAATGATTCGACAGTTTTCTTGTTTGCCAAAGACTACGAGCATGGTGTGCTAGAATGCAAAGTAACAAGACCTAACAATGTTTTTGCTTCATTGAAATCAAATGAATTAAATATTACTAGCGTTTAACGCACCTTCGGTGCTTCGAAATTTTTCCACAACTCATGAAAAACCGCATATATTGAAACAACATCAGCAAATTTTTAGTTTACTCTGACGACACCCAACTACAGAGTTGGGAATTTCAGACTTCTAAAAAATCATAAAAATTTAAGTTTTCTGAAAAATTTGGAAAAAATCACAAAAAACGTCATATCTCGAAAACTACAAGGATTTGAACAGTCATATTCGGAGGCAAGATTTGTAACTCCTTAGAGTACTCTGACAGCACCCAACTACAGGGTTGGGAACTTCAAATTTTGTAAATTATTTTGTTATTTGAAATTTCTGAAAACTTTTGAAAAAATCTCAAAAATCTTCTTATCTCGTTAACTAAAATGATTCGGGCATTCAAAATTGGAGGCCAAATTTGCAACCCCTAATTCGATATTGGGCTGCTTAATTTAAACTCGGTAAAATAACTACCAATAACCACTTTTGAAAAAATCTCAAAAATCGTCTTATCTCGTTAACTAAAATGATTCGGGCATTCAATTTTGGAGGCCAAATTTGCAACCCCTATTTCGATATTGGGCTGCTTAATTTGAACTCGGTAAAACAACCACTAAAATCAAATTGGAAAATCGAAAAAATTCTTAACCATTGCAATATACGATATAGCTTAAACATGCAAAAATATTAGGTTGAAAAAGCTTAAACATGGCGAGATAGTGAAGCCCGCATTTAAATATATAATAGATTACAAATAAAACAACACAATTCAGTTTTGAACAGAAGAAGCGCCTCTAACTACCATGAAAGTATTCATTTTATGTAGAACCGTCAGCAGGTAGTCAAGTAGATATCCATAATAGTTGATAAGCAGCTTAGATTCAAGGCAAAACGGCAAAACCCTGAATCGTATCGAGGCAAAAATTTTCTACTGTGTTTGAACTTCTATGGAGTAGTTTAAAACAACTTAATTGATGAAATTTTCAAACAAAAACTAATAATTTTACTAAAAATAAAACTAAAAAAAAATCATTTTGATTTTTTTTCAAAAAATGTCCCTCCACACGCCATGTAAAGTTCAAAGTGATATTTTTTGCATACAGTAAAATAATTGATTGACAAAAAATCATGCCTAATTTTTGGAACGATTTCTAATAAAATTTAAATCTCCGCTTACGCGTTTATAGAACAAAATATATCGCGCGTTAATTGTCCCAAACTGGCAATTTTAAAAATCCCATAACTTTAACAAAGAAGATCAGATAGGAAGTATCTTTGTAGTTTTGAGCTGAAAAGAACAGTACCTTTCAAATGAAGTCAAAAATATTCCTTCAAAAATTGCTAGTTAAAAAGTCGAAATTTGTCTGAAGAAAAAACCCACCCCGATCATAAATGCTCCATTATTTTCTCCGAAAGTCGGAACAACAAGACTGCTCGTATAAAAAGTTTGAGTGTTCAGAACGCGTGTTAATTTCCTTGGAATATTTTAAAATAAATTAACGGGTGAAATTGTCCAAAAAAACTGAAAAATGTTTTTTTTTAAACTATCCTCCACACGCTATATAAAGTACAAAGTGATATATTTTGCAGAAAGCAAATATTAAATAGACCAAAGAGCATCCTATTTGAAACATTTTCAAATTAAATCTTCGCTCACACGTTAATTTAACGAAAATTATTGCGTGCTAATTGATCTAAGTTGGTCAAATTGAATCTTTGAGCACATAAATTTACAAAAATTGATCAATGGTGAAATATTGTTCCGACTTTTGGTACGAAAGTAACGGAATAATTGTGCTCGGGATGGTTTTTTCCTTCAGACAAATTTCGACTTTTTAACTAACCATTTTGACGGATTTTTTTAGTATCATTCAAAGGGTATTGTAGTCCTGAGCTTAAATTTGAAAAGATATTTTACCTGTCATCCTTTTTCGTAAAGTTCTGGCATTTTAAAGATTGCCATTTAGAACAATTTCGAGACAATTAGCGCGCGATATAAGCGGAGATTTAATCCGTCTTAGAAATCGTTCAAAGTTGGTTGAAGGAAGCTTATTTGCCATAATTGATTTGTTACAAGGAGCGAAATCTATTCTTTTTTAATTTATGTGGCGTGTGGGGTATGATTTTTCAAATAAAATTTCAAATTTTTTAATGATATTTAGGTTATTACTGCTTCATAAACCTTAGAAGGCAGTCGAAACATTCAAGGCATTGCCCTGATACGAGCAGTCTTGTTTTTCTTAAAAAATGAGCTGAGGACAAGTTATGCATACTTAGTAAAATTGAGCAAAAGGAAAGTGTTTGTACTTGACTTAATTCATATGAACAGTTAAAACCATTTGCCATTTAACTGAGTGTATTCTGATAAAAATTTGAGCTGGCAGAAAAATATGGTTCCTGAGGAAATCAATTTTTTTGAAAGCTTTGCTAAAATTTCACTACTCAAAATGTTGAGCAAAACTTTTTTTGGGTCTTTTTACTGATTTGAGAGAGCTCAGATAATCAATTTGGTTGACCTAAAAAAAAGGTTCACAAAACTTCATTGAAATTCCGCCCCCCTGGAGAAAATCTATGTCCACCCCTGAAAGAAACTTTTATAAAATTTTTGTTTTTTCTCAACAAAAAGATCTTTCAAAACCAGCTAGTTTTTCCGAAATTCCCCTTTTTGTATTTCTTCAGAAACTTTTTCACAATATTCGGAAAAAGCAAAGAGGACCATTTTTTTCCATTTTCGTTTCTGCAACTTTTGGATGAATTAATTATAAATTTTTTGCTTTTTCATTCATTTTTTTATGATTAATTTCAATTAATCATTGCAATTGCCATCTGTTTATCCTTTCGAGAGATTAAATTAATGATTACAAAAATTAATTTGAACCTGAATTTTTTGAAAGTTGTTTTGTTTTTGTATGTCTGAAGAAATAAATTCTTTCGTTCATTCTTTTTTTTTCTTCTTTTCTGAAATTGTGCTATCAAAAATTTGGCAAATATGAACAATAAACAAACGTTGCTATTTTACAATAGGTTATACATACAGTTGGTCTAAGCCAGTTGAGCATAAAATTGGGTTCAACCGGAACTCCAAAAGAGGACGCTTGCGCCTTAAATTAGATGGTTAAACCACTGTTCCAACACATCTGACTCAATTACAAGAAGGCTGGGTTAGCTTACCTTCTTGACCAATTTTTGCTTAATAAAAACCTGCCAAATTATCTGCCATCTATTGTAATATGTTACCAAAAAAAATGTCATCAAAAATTGTTAATGTGGAAGTCGAAGCTCATAAGAAAATTCCTCGCTCAATGATAAATAACAAGGTTTCCGTAGTTAAGATAGCCCTTTTTTTCTGAGCGTTTGATGTAATCTAAATCAAGAAATTCTCGCTCACCAGTTATCCTTAAATTCACGATAGCATACGCTTTTGGTTAAACTTTAGGACTTTGATCCCCACCCCCAACTATAAAGTAATTGAGCGGCTTGAAGTAAAAAAAACTAACCTAAATTTTATTTCAATTTCGCCACACAACTACTAATAATGTAACAAGACTGCTCGTATCAAGTCGAAGCCATGTATTTTTTGACTGTCTTTTAAAGTTTATGGAGCAATATTAACATAAAGAATTAAATAAGATAAATAAATATGAGCTTTTTTATTTGAATTTTATAAAATAAAAATCACCCCCACACGCCAAATAGAGTACAAAAGAATAGATTCATCACTCCTTGTAAAAAATCAGCTATACCAAATAAGCTTCTATCAACCAATTTGGAACGATTTTTTAGACGGATTACACGTTAATAGCGCGAAATATATCGCGCGTTGATTGTCCCAAATTGGCCAAAATGGCAATATTTAAACCCCCAAATAACTTAACAAAAAAAAACTTTTCAAATTTAAGCTCAAGACAGCAATACCTTTTGAATGATAGAAAAAACTCCGTGAAACATGGCTATTTAAAATTCGAAATTTGTCTGAAGAAAAAAACCATCCCGAGCCTAATTATTCCGTTACTTTCGTATCGAAAGTCGGAACAATAATTCACCATTGATCATTTTGGATGGCTGACCCTAACAAATTTTTAAAGAGATCTTAGGCGCCAAAATATACTAATTTTGAGGAGTAGCGTGCCGGAAAAAACGCTGTGTTTTGGTCACAAATGTCCGAAAAGTGCCTGAAAACGTTTTTTTTTGGCTTGTTTTTTTTTTAATTCGCCTGCAAAAACAGTCCTTTGGGATAGCTCGGTATATCAATTTGTTCAATCTAAATGAATTCTTCAATTCATTTTTAAACTCCCTCTCCTGCCTCCAAAATATCCCAAATCCATCCCTGCAAATGGACCAATTCAAAAGTAAGAGTAAAATACGCATAATGAAAACGCATGGATAAAACTGAGGTTTTCTTCATTGAATTGAGGTGGATTAAAAAAGATTTACAGTGAACTTGTTTGCCTTCAACTTCCGGTATTTTAAGGTAATTAGTAAGGTAAAATTCGAAACTTTTTTAGAGTTTTGCCAGTGATCACTGCTTGATCAGCTGAATGGCTTTTCAGTGGCCCCTCCAAAGATTACATTTACGACACTTTGATAATTTTATTTTCATTGTTTCCTGTAGCCGGTAAAGTAATTTAAGCTCTCTAACTTCAACTCTATTCGAAGTGATTTTTCTAAAGAGATGTTTTTCTTCCACGAAAATTATTTGTGGATGAGTGTCTCAAAAATGTTCCAAGAAGCCTTCACATCAATTTGCACGAGTTCGGTTTTTTTGTATAGATTCCCAAAGAAAACGTTGCAATGCACAGAACGATATTTCTGGTACTTTTGATGAAATTTGCTTTTATTGGACAAACATTTAAAAAGTTGATTGAAACAAGTAGCTGAACAAAACTATCAAAAATACTGCCAAAAATTTTTTTTGGTAAGAAAATGATCTTATAAAAAATCACTTGGGATAAGAGCTAAATGGCAACAAGTTTAAGCTTTCAAAAATAGTATCTCAAAATCTTCTAAATGTGATCTGTATTTTTGTTTACTGCATGCACACCGTATTCAAGAAAAAATCAAGCAAAAAACATATTAGACCGAACTAGCGAGCCTATTTAGGTAACTTTAAGGGGGTCCAGAGTTTTTCCTAGTGGTGTGGTTGTTTTTCTTGTTTTTCTAGTCAGGATCAAACTCGATAGTAATTTGTGTTCAGTTTAAAGAAGAAAACAAAACACAGCAACTTTTTAGGTTGCTTCGGCTGATTTGTGTATGCTAAGAATTTTATTCAGATAAATGACAATTGCCGCTTGAACCTGACTCGCTATTTTCACCCATTTGATTTCAACCACGAAACTGTCAGACCAAGAATCTGAAAAAGCTTTCAGCGGAATAAATGAAAAGGGTTACGTAGCAGCAAGTAGACAACCGTGCAAGCTGACAGGACAGTCAGCAGACAAGATTCTTAACAGGGTATCCCGAAAAACGAACCCAACTGTGAAAAAAAAATTGATTTGGTAATTAAAGCTTAGTTTCATTTTGGATCCTGTTTAGGGACAGTCTGTATCTGAGATTTTTGCAAAACAACGAACAAAGTAAAAATTTCGCGACAATTATACTCCACTTTGTTTTGGAAGTCATGAACATAGAAAAAACTCTTATTTAGGTCTCAATGACAGTTTTTCTTTAAGAAAAATTTTAAAATTTCCTAATGATCAAACTTTTATTTGCAGTTTGATTTATCAATTATTTCGGAGATCAGTTCAATTCCTCCGTTAAAATGAAAGCAAACTCCACTATCGAAAATATAAAGAGTATAGATCACGAAAAGTCTAATCGAGGTCTAGTTTCTAAAGAGCCTTTCAATTTTCAGATTTTCCAGCAAATAAAAATTTACCCTACAAAAAAAAGCTAAAATAAAAATTTAAAAATATTACCCCGACTTTTTTTTCTAATATTGGGTTAATTTATTCAAAATTGTGTCTATGATAAAAAGTATCTATGACGAAATTTTCATGATTTTCAGCGAGCAGCGGCGTCATAGATTGTTTTCGAATATATTTTGTCAATTTTCTGAGAGGAAGTTATCTCTTGAAAGGGATGTTTTTTCTTCCACGATAATTTTTGTGGAAGAATATCCCTAAACTATTCAAAGCCTTGACTTCATTTTTTGATATAGAAGTCCAATTTATTTTTTTTCTTTTGCCATAATTAATCTTACAAAAAATTAACTTAGAACAAGAGCTAAACGGAAAAAAAATGCTTAAAAACTCAAAAATGGCATAATCTTTTTTTTAGAAAACTATCAAAAAACTTTAGCTCTGATCTGCGATTGCGTTTACTGTAATTTCATCGAAACTACCAGATAATTAAGAAAGTGTATAATACTTTTAATGTATCAAAGTTTTTTCTTTTTATTTTTAACTTTCAAAGCCAAATATTAACGCCAAAGACATGTCATTGCTTGCATATAACGTTTCCAAAATATTTTAGTTTTAATTTAAATATTGTAGTTTTAACAGGGAAAATTTTACTTTTCGACACAAATTTAAAATGAATGAAGTCAATGTAACAACTGGTCTTAAATATAATAATGATAACCATAATACAAAACCACTGATTTTCAGTTTAGACGATGGCCAATATGGTCGAACTAGCGTGCCTATTCAAGTAAACTAAGGTTTGTAAAAAATTTCCTAATGGAATTCATTACGAGGCCAAACTGCGCATTTTATGAATTATAAGCGGATTCGGCAACTGGCCAAAATCAGATTGGTACTTTTCGCAATATTGCTACTTTTAATTCATCTTCTTTGCTGTTTTGGCTTTCACGGACAATTATTTAAAACAATGTATTGCTCAATATCGCTCCAAAAACAGACAAACTTGCGGAACCCATGAGCAAATATTAATATATGTGTTCAAGAAATTTAAGCTGTCGTGGAATCCGCAACTGTAAGTGGAATCCGCATAAATTTGCTGAACCCACTTACATTTTCTGAATCCGCTTAAGTTTGCGGAAACCAGAACAACTACGTATATTTGCTCGTTGCGGATTCCGTAACAAAACCAGTCCCGACATCTATTACGTTACAGGTATTTGTACGCGGAATACACAAAAGTTTTGTAAGTTTAAAAAAATTTCTCTGGAATCCGGGAACACATAGACACAAAAGAGTGCGCAAACTAGTGCACAGTTTGGCCTCGTAAGGATTTTTAATGTTTTTCTAGCATGAACCAGAGCAATTAGTAATTTCATTTCAACTTAAATAATTCAAAAAAGTTTCGTTTTGGTCAAATCGATTGATTCGTAAGTCTGCTAATAATTGTAATCCGCTTAAGTTAGAAATTAATTAGAGTTACCACTTGAATCTGATTAGCTCATTTCAACCATTCGAATTCAAGCAAGAAAACGTGAGGGCAAGAATCTGAAAAACAAATTTTGCACCGAAATAAGTAAAAAGGGTTACGTAACAGTATGTAACATTTGCCAAAGCAGACAGGACAGTAAGCAGACGAAAGTTTCAACTTCTATACAGGCTGTCCCAAAAAAGGAGCTACCAGTAGCTTGAGGCTCGCTTTCTGCTAAAAGTAGCTGTAGGTCCTCTTTCCAACACGAATTTAAAACCTCTTCTGTCAGTTATATTTGGAGTAACAACAGGCCTTTCTCGAGTTTTGTTTAAGAATCTTGGATTTTATTTAAAACCGTCTTGAAGTGTGTTTAACTTCCGGCAGGTTGGGCCAAATCTTTCTTACTTACTGTAACGGGTTTAAGTCAAAGTGAACTTTTTTAAACTTGGCTTTTCTTTAGTTCAATTTGGCAGTACTCTTTTTTTAATTTAGTTTGAGCAAATTGTACTATTGGTTGAGTATTCATCAAAAGTATGCATTATAGTATATGTTTTTTTATTACCATTGGTTTGTACTTTATTGAAGTCTCTATGTGTTCAGAAGATTCGAATCTTAATCGAAGCTGTGTATAACTGTATACACGCTGTCTATGAAATAACGCAAGCTCATTATACTAAAGATACCATTATACAGTATCATATATAATTGTTCATCCACGCCGACTTTTGCAAGACTGTTATTTTAAAAGTATCTTTGGCTTGCAAAAAATACTTTCGGAGTTTTTTTTATCACTTTGGCAGGAAGTTACTATTCTGGTTCAATGAAGAATGATGAAAAAGAGAGTCGAAAACTGTGTCAGCGTATTTTTATTCAATGGGTTTTCTCGGCTGTGGGCGCTTTATTAGTGGGCGTGATATCTCTTTTCTATTCTTTTGTACAAATGAACAGTAGTTTCCGTGCAGAACATGAAAACAAACCGTCGCATGGTATGTTGATAGGAACTGCGTTCTTTTATCTGGGCCTCTTAGCTTTATTGCTGTCGCTGTACAGTGTTTGTATTATCATATGCAGAGTTATGTTGTGGAACAACTTAACAAAACTAAGATCGGAACAGAATACTGACTCCTGATGATTTAAACTTGATGATATTGACTTACTGAAATATCAGAACTTTTCATTCGGTTTCGGAATATCATCAAAAAACTTTATGGATTTCTATAGATTGATGCTTATTAGGGTGACGTTTAATTACCTATAGTGTTTAATTGACGTATTAGAGTGACGTTTAATTACGTATCTTTTACATAATGTATCATTTTACAAGATTGCATTTACGAATAGTTTTTTGTTATTTCTGAATTTTTGCGCGGCAATCACTTGTCAGTTTTCGGCTCAAGATATCAATGGCCGGGGCTGATATAACTATTACTGTGTTTAGGAACCCAATATTTGGTTCCTAATTTTTTCAGAAATTTGTGCCGATGCATATGATCACTGAAAATTATACGCTATGGGTTTATACTGAAAGAGAAATATTCTAGATGAGGCTTCACCGCATAATAGATGCAAACTAAATGTTTTCACAAAGTAAAGTTTTGTCATAAGCGTACGGAACCAATTCTAGCCTAACTTCGGCATAGAAAAGTAATATTGCTTAATCTGCCTATTTTTTGATACAAAACACAAAAATTTCTAGACTTGTATTTCGGGTAACGAGATTTTTAAATCTCGCTAAAAAAGTTACAACGATTCTAAATTTTTTACAGCAAGTAACGAAGATTTTTTGAACAGACAATTATTGAATTGAACTATTTGAAAGCTACAGTAGGAGCCAAAAAAATTCAAAGTTAAGAGGATGGTTTGATTACTGAAGCAGCAGAAAGCAAACAAAGCAGTCATGGTAAATGCGCCTAAAATGATTTTCAAGGGACTTAGATTCTCGACATCTGCAAATTTTTGTAAAATTTATGTCAATACTATACGAGAGAGAGGAAACTCACTGGAGATGAATAAATTTTCCGAGATACATCTTGCTCTATTTCTTCAGAATTCAGTTTTGCCTCCAAATTCAAACCCTGAGAAAGAAAAGGGTTTGAAATTAAGATTAACTGCTAAATTTTCATTAAAATTATGTTTTTAACGATTAATCGGTCATCGCACCTAATTTAAAAAATTGTCCTTTGAAGGAATTGACGTTGGAGGCAAAATTGAATTCTGAAGAAAGTGAGCAATATGTATTTCGGAAAAACTATTCATATCGCATGAATTTCTTTGGGTTTATAATTTCACTGGAAATCTTTTGAAGATGTCATAACTTACAGTTCATCAAGATTTCCGTGAGTTTGATTTTTAGTCATGGGACATAGAAGTTGCAACTTTTAGTTTTCAAGCGATGAACCGAAAATTTTTCACGTTTATGCCGTTTTTTTAAGCAGTTTATTTTTGAAGTTAAAACAAAGTATTCATTGGAAAGCGTATGATTTGTAGTAGGCCCTCAGATAGATTTCAATTTACATTGAATCGAACTAAAAAGTTTGCTAATGTCTTAGACAAAACTTGACAGAAAATTCAGCTACTTATTTAGTAATACGCCGAAATTAGGTCATTTTAAACTTCGTAGCTTAACAGTTTTTTGGATCAGTTTTTATTATTGAAACATATATAATGGCCTAGTTAAGATTTTTAGCTTTCCAACAATTTTTTTTAATTGAAAAACTTCAGACTGCTACTTCTGTTTGTGGGGACTTTTTACCTCTCTGACGCCATCTATTTGAACGCCCGAACAACGCATTGAAAAGAAACTTTTAATCTAGATTATAATCTTTTAGATTTATATCAAAAAAATAATGTCGCAAGGAGTTTCATCCATCAAATGTCAAAATTTAAACTGTGAATATCAATGCTTTGTAGAGAAAATGGCCGTAACGTGACATAAAATTTGCTCAGAAAAATTGTTTGAAAACTAAATAGAGCAATTTTTATGTCTCATGACTGTAATTGTTTTTGTATCTTGCTTACTTCATGTGACGACTGTCTCTTATATGCCGAAGAGGTGACCATAATTTTTTTAGAACTTTTTTGTTACTTTTGTTTGTGAAATAATTCTGAGTTAGCTTTTTTTCGATTGTCAAATCAATTGTTTTCGAGGAAATCCAGTTTTCTCTATTATACACGCAAGCGGTCTGTTCATTCTGCGACGACGTCAATTTTTGCAACCTGAAGCAAGCTACAGCTACCATCTCAGAAAAGTTACGAAAACCGAGAAAACTTATCAACAAATATTATTTCATTTTGGTAAGATATTTTGCAAGGGTCAAAAGATTCAAAAACAGATGGATAAATTTTTCAGCATGCAAGGTCCTTCTGAGGCGCAAAAATGATTGAAAAGAAAATTAGATGCTTTACCTTTTGCATCTTGATTGCTTTTATTTAGCTCCGCACGTCATATGTGATATAATTTGAAAAATAATTTTGTAATGGTTTTTATCACAAAACATTTATGCTCTTAACAAGTATAGCCAGCTTAGACATTCAATTTAAAATACTTACAAAACAGCTTTTCGTCTTTGTGTTCGTGGTTTGTTCAAAGGATCTAGACTAAGCTCTACCACTTCGAGGGCACGTTTAGCTTCATTTAAGCCGGCGCTGCTTCGAGAGCACGTTCAGCTTCGCTTAAGCCGGCACGTTTACTTTGTTTTTTTTTGAAATTGGACTAAAAATCAAAAACCTCTAGCTGATTTTTCTCGACACTGAAAAATATATCGGTCGATTCTTTTCGATGATGACTTGTGATACTTGATGTCGCGTGGAAAAAAAAAAGATGAAAAAAATGAAACACACCCAAACATAAAAACAACGCGCACTTTTCGTAGTCAGAACAATAAAATCTCTACACTTACCAGATTCCCTGTCAGACCGCTGTTTATGCATTTTGATTAAAAACTTACCAACATTCAAAGTTTAAAATTTACCATGCTCACAAAGACTTCCTTTGAAAAGAAATAGTACGACCTAGATTCAGCCAGGGGTAGATCTAATATTTTTTCGAGGGGAGGGATTTTCGAGAAAATTTTTGCGACCTTTTTAAAATTCTTTTCCGTTTTTTTTATTTCGACCGCAAAGGTTTGCGCATCTTCTTTATCTAATGCGTAGTGATTCTGTATCTACTTTATTTCAAGGTTTACTATGGTCAACCTACACCTCACATTTATTCGTTTAATGGGTTAGGATACCCTGAATCATCGACCTGCAACAAAACATGCTAGAACAACTACGAGTGCCCACATTTTAAAAATCCGATTTCGAACTTATTTTGAAACTTCAAAGTTTTAAAAGTCGATGCGATGCAATTTTATTGGTTATAACTCTCAATAGCAGCTAAATTTTTAAATGTACTTCTTTTTCAAATCTTAGGTTGTTATGTCTTTAAATATTGAAAATTAAGCAATTGTGGTCTATTTAAAACCCCAAAATTTACAAATAAAGTGCAAATGCGCATTGGTCTAACGTGCATGCGCATTGGTCTATTGGTCCAACGTGCAACGCAGGACCAATAAAGTGCATTGGTCCTGCGTTGCACGTTGTTTGAGCAGAATTCGGATTTATTTGTTCAATTTTTTTGAAATTGATACATCAAAACGGATCGTTTCAGTTTTGCTTTACGAAAATGTAGTTTTTGGTTTTGTAGACTTGTATAAAACACGATGATTTAATAACAAAAAATTTTTGCCACTAAAATTTCTTGCTGGAATAGACAAAAATTAGGTCCATTACAGCGTTGTAATCCAGTTTTGCCTACATAGCAGGTACGGTCGGTTAAAAAAACTGTTTACCAAAAACTCGCCACCAAAAGGAAATAAAAGGCAAATAGATAGTTTAAAAAAAACCGGAACTATGGTATGGCTTGGTATCAGTGAAATTTTTTGGATGAATTAGATTAGGTTTTCAAGGAAGGAAATTTGAACAAAGAATGATGAATAAATGAAGTTTTGAGCCCCAAAGAAGTGCCATCTATGCAACAGTACCCCGAAAATTATAGTTTTCAACAAGATAATGCAAGTTCTCATGCAAATCCAAATTAAGTGCATTTTATCTGAACTATTGAAAAAGTTAGTTTGCTAATTTGTCACCAAGAGTCTGAACGTCTTTTCATGCTCAAATCTTTTTTTCGATTTAGTTATTGATCAAGTTTTCTCAACTTGGGTTAAATTTATCAAAAAAAAATGTATCGTAACTTGTTCTAGAAGTTTAAGGAGCTGTAAAGCCATCTGTTTTTTCTTAAAATTTCGAAAGTTTAGTTTTTTTTCTGTTTTCATTGTGTTCTTCGACTCTTTTCCAATTTCAGTTGGCTATGTTTTTAAATGTTGTTTCGCTCCTTTGATTAATTTTCAGATTAACTTTTCAAATTATTTTTTAGCTTTTTCTTTATCAAATTTAAATCTGCCAGTATTGGCTATGTTGATAATGATTGGAGTCTTGAGATTGAAGACCGCTATAGAGATTGGAATAAAATCTATCTCAATCTAACCTTGCTGCTATCAGTGTTTCTTTTTATCAGTGTTTATATGTGTGAGCTTTATTTGGACTACAGAAGTTCAGAAGGTTCAGTATTGTACTAAATAGTTGCACGAACCTATCGAGCTGAAAGTAAGATTGGGGACTAGACGGTGGTCATCATCAAAAACTACTCTATGCGTAAGCTATCTCAAAATGTTCGTTAAAATTTATTTTTTCCTATTGTGAAGAAGTGTCTTCCCTATTTTTATTCCTAGTTAAACTTTTTAAGCGGTGTGCGACATCGCTGGCGGAGACGAACAGAAGTTTTTCTAAATACAGACAGAAAAAATGAGGATGAGTTTTCTTTCATTCTTCCCTCATTTTTGCGATTGCATAAAAACTGTAAGTGTCCAAAATTGACTCGTTTTTTAGATTTTTTTTCGGTTTTTTGAGATCTGGACCGATTGGCTCGTATATTTTTGGGACATTCGATCTACCTGGACTTCGGAACTTCTGGGAGCCGGGAGTTCCTTCAAATTTTGTAATACCTTTCATGATTGATAAGAATTTTTCTGGATGTTGAAACCGGGTATTACTCATGCAACCTAAACAAAGTTGTTTATTGCATATCACTGAAGCATTTATCTTAAAGCAAGGAACTGTAAATTTTGAGCTGCTTTCGAAAGGGTACTTTTCGAGGGTCAACTATGAAACTTTTCCAGAATTAGGCTTTGTTTATTCCAAATAATTTGTGGCAGGTTTATCTGAAGTTTCTGCTGGCAATGAAGTAACAGTAGAAATTCATGGAATTGCTGATCACAAATATGAATTTCTGAAAGAGACAATTTCAACGGTCAGAATAACTTCTTTTCATAGTTAATATAAACTAGAAAGCTTTAATTGAAAAAAAACAAGACTGCTCGTATCAGGGCGAAACCCTGAATGTTCTGACTGCCTTTTAAGGTTTATGGAGAAGTAATAACATTAAAAAATTAAATGTAATAAAACAAAATGAAACTTTTTTTTCAAAAATTTGAAATTTTTTAAATAAAAATCACCCCTCACGCGCCATATAAAGTAGTACAAAAGGATAGATTTTGCTCCTTGTAACAAATCAATTATGGCAAATAAGCTTCTATCAACCACTTTGGAACAATTTCTAAGACGGATTAAATCTCCGCTTACAAGTTAGGAGCGCAAAAAATATCGCACGCTAATTAACCCAAATTGACCGAAGGGGCAATATTTAAACTCCCATAACTTTACAAAAAAGGATCACAGGTTAAAAAAAATTTCAAATTTAAGCTCAAGACAACAATACCTTTTGAATGATATAAAAAATTCCGTCAAAAAGTCGAATTTTGTCTGAAGAAAAAAAACCCACCCCGAGCACAAATATTCCGTTACTTTCGTATCAAAAGTCGGAACAATAACATTGAATAAACGGGCACATTTTTACATATTTCAGGATCTTTTATAAGCATTGTTCCGGCTTTCTTAACGAAAGTAACGGAATATTTGAGCTAGGGGTGGGTTTTTTTTCTTCAGACGAAATTCGACGTTTCAACTAGTCATTTTTGATGGAATTTTTTAAAGCATTCAAAAAGTATTGTTGTCCTGAGCTCAATTTAAAAAAATATATATTTTACCTGTGATTGTTTTTCGCAAAGTTAAATATTGCCAATGTTTAAATATTTAAATATTGCTTGATTTTTGATTGATATATTAAAAATATATTTTACCTGTGATTGTTTTTCGCAAAGTTAAATATTGCCAATTTGGCCAATTCTGGACAATTAACGCGCGATATATTTCGCGCTATTAGCGCGTAAGCGGAGATTTAATCCGTCTTAGAAATCGTTCCAAATTGGTTGAAGGAAGCTTATTTGCCATAATTGATTTGTTACTAGGAGCAAAATCTATCACTTTGTACTTTATGTGGCGTGTGGGGGATGATTTTCACAAAAATCTCAATTTAAAAAAACTTCAGTTTCTTTTATTACATTTCATTTGTTTCATGTTACTGCTCAAAAGACCTTAAGGCAGTAGGAACATTCACGGCTTTGCCCTGATACGAGCATTCTTGTTTCAAAATTATACCCGAAAGCTTGATTTTTGATTAATAACTTTCCCCCTATGGCGCTCAGTAGAGAATATATACCCCATAGAGGACTAATTCAACGATGAATTATGTACAAACTTCGTACCTTGTAACGCGTTCCACCTTTTAAAAGGAGGTGGGGGGGGGAGGTTGTTAGTTAACAAATCAAGATAAAACTAGGCGAGAAAAATAAGAACCTTGCTTTAAAGATAGTTTATCTCGAGGGCCGCCAATAAGAATCTGGAATAATGAACTATAAGTGTTTTATAATGCCAGAATATTTTACACGAATTGGATTGAAATTTGAAATGTTTTTTGGCGTGCCTAATAGGCTCACTACCTTTCACACAAACAAGAAACATAAGTGGAATTTTTCTCTAAAAACGACAAATAATGTCTGGCTGCCTTTATGCTGAGAAAAAATAGGGAAAAGACAAAATCGTCATTGCAAAAAAAAACAGAATGCTAGAATTTAATCATATCAAAAAAACTTCCATTTAATTTTAAAAGAACACTTCTTTTACAAAACAGGTGATGCATTTTTAATCTAAGAGAGCGACCTTGATCAGAATGGGTTTGAGGCAGTAGCGGATTTAGGCGGGGGGTATGGGGCGGCGGCGCAGAAAACTTAGTCAAATTACGGTCTTTATAGTGGTATGGGAGAGCTCAGAAAATCAATTTGGTCGACTTAAAAAAAGTCGACAAAATTTACAATTTTTTTTATGAAAATCCGCCCCCTCGAGAAATTCCTTGATCCGCGCCTGGTATGCGGTCTCTCCTCCTATTTCGGCTTCGTTCATTTGTTTTCAATGAGTTTCAACGTTGTATTCTTTATTTGGATCAATTGTCGGTTCTGCGCTACTAAGTTACATCAGTTAGAAACTCAGAATAAAATTTTGCATGATGGCAAGTATTTTATGACATTGCAGTTTTTTCTCCGTCAAAACTTCTCCATGCGAGCTTCTTGTTGTCGCACTTTATTGTGGTCGAAAGACGGTTAATATTGCGGTCGAAAAACAGGTGATGCATTTTTAATCTAAGAGAGCGACCTTGATCAGAATGGGTTTGAGGCAGTAGCGGGTTTAGGCGGGGGGTATGGGGCGGCGGCGCAGAAAACTTAGTCAAATTACGGTCTTTATAGTGGTATGGGAGAGCTCAGAAAATCAATTTGGTCGACTTAAAAAAAGTCGACAAAATTTACAATTTTTTTTATGAAAATCCGCCCCCTCGAGAAATTCCTTGATCCGCGCCTGGTATGCGGTCTCTCCTCCTATTTCGGCTTCGTTCATTTGTTTTCAATGAGTTTCAACGTTGTATTCTTTATTTGGATCAATTGTCGGTTCTGCGCTACTAAGTAACATCAGTTAGAAACTCAGAATAAAATTTTGCATCATGGCAAGTATTTTATGACATTGCAGTTTTTTCTCCACCAAAACTTCACCATGCGAGCTTCTTGTTGTCGCACTTTATTGTGGTCGAAAGACGGTTAATTTCTGGGCAGGGTTCTCTGTCACTGTCGAGCTTTTGTTTTATAGGACAGCAATTCTGCTCCAATGAGCTTGATTAAATTCTCTGAATTACTGACTTTTGTTCACCACAAGTGTATTGATCTCGGAAAACATTGTCAACATAACACCATGCAATGTCATCAAATAACTTGCACATTTGTGGTTTCAAAGTGCATTCCAAAATTCCAAAATAACCAGAACACAGGGAAAGTCAACAAAATTGCTCGTAGCAGGGCCAAACTCGGAATGTCCCGACTGCCCATTCATTGGTCTCAATTAGTTTTTGGGAACTCTTACAAACTACAAACTTTAACCTGATAATATCAAATGTGTTAAAACTTGAGTCGTTTATGGAACTATTAAGACCAATTAGCTTGCTTCATTTCAATTTGAAACGATTATGAATGCGAATAATTTGCCACGCATAAATTGTTCGGCGTAATCAAAATCTGTTTGAATAGCAAAATCATTGGTATTTTAGTCTAGTTATGCAAACATACTCGCTTGGCATTCCGAAGATTTCCGGATTGAAACCCTTACGCAATCAAGTTTTCTAAAATTGGTCTGAATGAGAAAAACCTTCCTAGGCATGCGTATTCCTCACTTTCTTCAAAAATCGGAACAATATTTATTTTTTTGAGGTTCCTGGAAAATTTTTTCCACAACAATTAAAAAAAACAACAGGAAAAAAACATTTATGAGACTTTATGACTGAAAAAAAGGAAACAATTAACATTCATGAGTTATCATGATTTGGCGAAAGCATCCAAGATGTTAAGCTTTGGGTCCTGAAAACTGCATAAAAATCGGATTAAAGTTGCTACAGATAATGATCTTGGCTGGCAAATTTCGGAAAACCCACATTCTATGTCTCGCGCCACAAATGAGAGTAGTCTAGTCCTTCAGAGGAAAGCGATAGTAATCAGAAGGGTAGGCCTGTCTAAGACAAACAAGACTGTTCGTATCAGGACAAAGCCGACTGCCTCTTATGGTATATGGAATAGTGTTCGCTTGAGAAGAATTGAAGTTGTGTTGTCAGAATTTTTGTGTTGTCAGATTTTTTTTGTAAAAACCATCACTCACACGGTATCTAAAGTAGAAAGTGATATATTTATCAAATATGTCAAATAGCATGCCTCAATTGAATTTGTAACAATTTCCAAGAAGGGTTAAGTTTCCGCTTACGCGTTGATAGTACTAAAAATATTGCGCATTAATTATCCCAACTTGACTACATTGACAATCTTTGGACTCCAATTAAAATACTAAGAATAGTCACAGACTTCAAAAGTCGGAAAAATAATTGGTTTACGCCAATAAATTGCCGTTTTCAACTTCTAATAACATCACAAGAAATCTTGCGGCTAATTCTCAGAAAAAAGAGAGATAAGAGGAAAGCATTATACCACTCTCAATCAACCTTTTAATTTGATACAAATTTAAATCTAAAATGAGAACAAGATATTTATACCTATGAGCGCTTTTTTGAGACAAAAGATTACAGGTGCAACATTTTGTTTTATGTTTGAGCTCAAGAAAATAATATCATCCGGTTGATTAAAAAATGTTTTGCCCATAATTCGTAGTTAAGAAGTTGAAATTTTGTGGAGAAAAAGCCCAACGAGAGCACGTTTTTTTTACCAAGTTTGTCATAAAATCTATTTCTTTGTACAAATATTTGGGTTTTTGAGATAATCATCTTGAAGTAGGCAGCAAAAATTCTTCGAACTCTGATGGCATACTTAAATAAGTTGAGTTTTTTGTTCACGCATGTTTTCATGTTTTATCAAATTTGAGCTGAACAAGCTTCAATACCACTATTATACTTTAACCGGATAAAATGAATTTAACTCAATTTTTTCAAACTCTTTTCTTTCAAGTTTGATCATATTTTTACTTTGTTTGAAATTTTATCAGTATTTGCATGATGCAATTTTTTGATGGGTGAGTTCGCCTGGTCCAAGATTACGGAGGCTAACAGGCTCGAAAGTAGTTACTTCAGAATAAGTGCGCCCGTGTGTCTCCTTAAGCTTAAAGAAAATGAACTCACCAGTTTTTAGGATGTAAGCTCAAATTAAAACTTCCCAAAAAAATGCAAATGCTTGTAAGGCTCCAAACATTTTTATCTAGAATTTTTTGCAAATCAGGTGATATGCAAGCTTGCTCAGCTCAAAATGCAGTAGAATTCAATAAATATATCATTGAATTATATATGGCTTGACTTCATGTGATGGTTATTTTCGGTACCCGAGTCTGCGTGGAAAAAAACTGAAACGCATCCAATAACAACGTTCGACATTCAATGGTCGAAACGAGCAATAAATTGTTTGGAAGATCCAGCACAACCATGTTTTTGGTAAGGTTATGAGTAACATCTTGTTTAAGCCAGCTTCGTCGCTGAAATTCAAGTTCTTCTGATGTTTCTTTGTTAGTTTTAATGAAATCTGAGGGAAGTTTATTGAAGTTGAAAATGTTTGAAGTTATTGCAGCTCTCGCAGTACTTTTTAAAAATCAATTATCCATCATATGGGCTTGGTGTGTCGGATTTGAAAGTTATGGTTGTCTCTCGTTCTAAGTCAGAAACATGATTTTATGCAATGCGTGCTTTGTTTGAACAGTCTTTTTCCGGCTACACTTAGCACAAAACTCACATGATCATACTTTGCGATCAGCAAATGCCCCAATGATTTTGCAAAAATTTTAAGCAACTTTTTCGCTGCTTTAATAAATTCCTGCTTCAACTATATCAATGATTGCTTTAGTTTGTTCGCGATCCAAAAAAATGCAGTTTTTGACCTTTAGTTCTCGACTTCGCGGGATTATAATTGTTATCCATCTGGATTATTATTATAATATTACATTATGCAATTATTTATACATCAGCCATAGTAAGTTACTTATGTGGTTAATGATTTAGTTTCGGCCTGCAAAGCCATTATTATACGGTGACCTTGACGGTACCAGAACAGACGAGACACGTCATCATAGGATAATTATTTAACTGAGAGACAGTAACAGTATTCACAAAGGATTCACAAAGGATAGTAATGACATTCAAATATTACCCATTAATTAACGCACGACCCCGATTAGACCACCGTCACCGAGAATAGAAAAAATTGATGAACAAACAAAAACACAAAAAAGAGACGGAGATTATCGTAATCAATAAAACCGAATCAGATATGAAAACGAAAAGCAAAAGATAGAAGCTAGAGGAGTATTATTGCGGAGCAGTTCGTGGGACGACGAGAACACACAGGAAAAAATTTATAAATAATTGTGTCTCGGACTAGAAGCCCAAAATAAATCTGATAAGAAAAACCGCTTGTTTTGCATATCTTTTGTCGTTCTTTGGGCTCTCACGTTTTTCGAACCAATTTTGTAGCGCGCTTCTCCTGAAAATTTATTTGCCTGTATTCAGCGACGGTGATGAAAGAAATTTTTATATAGATTTCAATTCGTTTCTTTTGATTCCAGGGGCTCGAGGCAAGCTTTTTTGCGACAAGAGTTTTTTTTTGTTTTGGACGTGACTTTTGAACTCGGATGAGAGTGAACCAGTGCCCAGATTATGGTTACTTCGCAAATTGTAGGCAAGCCATAAAATAGACATATGATAAAGCAGACGACTATTATATGAACCAATGAGAAATAAGAACAGGAACAAAAAAAAATTTAAGTTTTTATTTCCTTACTTTGCTTTCATTTCTCAATTCTGATTGGATAATATAGTGTTTGTCTACTTTTTGAACGATAAGAAATAAAGGCTATCTACTTTTTGACCGCACTCCACGGATTATGCAGGCGTCCGTCCCGGGTTTAGTTTTTTGTGGATTTAGTTTATTGATATAAACAAACTATTCTCCGCGCCGTTTCAATTGGGCTATTCTGACTGATCTTGGGCTGAATTTTAATGGTTTTTGTTTTAACAGGCCGGAACTTTCCTGAGTCCAATTTGAACAGGGTCTAGAGTCGTGGACAAAGTCTGGAACTGCCGTATCTCGGTCTGGCTGGTCGAAAAGTTAGTCGCGGCATGGTCGAAAACAATCATAGGCAGACCTCATGTAACAAAATTCTCACACGTTTAGACAGTCAATGTTCAGAGCAAATAGAAACGACCCGGGTTGACCTCCATGGGCTGAAAATATAAGTCAATTTTAAAAAAAATGGTATCACCTATCTCTTATACATATTAGCAAAAATGGTGTATGGAAACTTACAACTGATTTTTTCTTGTATTGGCATATAAATCTGTGTACAACCGTCAAGAAAGAAAAATAGTTTTGGGAAATCACAAATGGAAATTGTATGACTATTATTGTGGTGACACCAAGAAAATAATTTCAAAAACCTTTTTTTTGTATCATTTTCAATGCTAAACAAACTATTTGCTCGGAAAGTACAATTTTTTGTGCATAATGTAGTCCTGGAAACATAAAAATTGGTTTTTCTTCCGTTTCTCTTGACAGCTTTTTCAAACACGCTCAAAAAGCCTGCTCCTTTTGTATTGCAAATTTTTCTATACCTTGGGCTAGGCATCATTACACAATTTCAAATTTGAAAACCAAACACCTGCATTTGAAAACCAACCAATGCATTGTACATGGGAGATTGTTAAACATAAGGCAATTCAAGTTTTGAAAAATCAAAACCTTTGTTCCTTTTGTTTGGTTACGAATGCAAACAAAAAGTTCGAGAAAGAAAAAATATTATTGGTACACTGAAAAATGCTTTTCATGCAGTTTTCATAAATGGCAAATTAACAGTCATAGATCTTTCGTACATTTTTTTAACTTATGAAATTGCATGGAAAGTGTAAGATTAGCGTTTTTTTTTCTTGTTTACAAATTGTATGATAAGCATTTTTGACCAAACTGGGAGAGTAAAAAGGCAATATAGAAAGTAACCGCACAAAAAAATGAATTATAATTGCAATGGATCAAAATCAGTCTCAGACTGCAGGTTAAAAACATTTTTCCCGCGGGTTTGGCGTTGGTTCGACTCCCAGCTACGTCAGTTCATTCTAAATCAAACATGATGCAAAATTGATGGAAAATAAACGTTCCGTAATTCGGCTCGAACCTCAAAAAAACTCTTTAAATTATTTAACTAATTAGATTTTTCCATTAACGGCTTCGGCCGGCCTTCATTGCCAGGTTCTTGTCAATCAAGTGTTACCTTTTATGATTCTCAAACACAGTTTTCGACACTCAGTTTCTCATAGATAGCAGAAAACGTGAGCCATCATAATTTGGTGATGCGCCCTGTTAGCAAGCCAGCTTTTAGGCCTTTTTTTAGATGAACTTACATCAAAACCAGGGGCGGATTTAGGGGGGGGGGGGAGGCGGGGGGGGGGGGGCGGACGCCCCCCCTCAGGGATTCGACCCCCTGCCAACCCAAAGGGTCCCCCCTTTGGTACTTTTTAAGAAATCCATTTTTGGCCGACCGACCCTAAAATTTTTCTAAAGGCGCCTTCGGCGCCAATATATACTTATTTTGAGGGGGAGCGCGCGCCAAAAAAAACGCAATTTTTTTGTCAAAATTTTCCAAAAAGTGCCCAAAAACGGCTTTTTTGACCTGGTTTTTCAAAAAATTGCCTGCGGCGCAGAAAATTTGGCCAAGACAGGGTCTTTTTATTATTTTGGGAGAGCTCGGAAAATCAATCTGATCGACCTAAAAAAAAAAAAGGTCGTCAAAATTTTCGAAAATTTTTTGAAAATCCGCCCCCCCCCCTCGAGAAAATCCTAGATCCGCCCCTGATCAAAACAAAAATATTGTCGAGAGTTTTATCAACACGTCAGATTATATCTGACCCTATACGCCAATCTCAAATGGGAATTTACTCTGCATACAGAAGGCTTTTTCTTAGTGGGAGTTTGCGAGAAGTTTCTACTGCCTCAGAGGGAAAGGTCTGTACACAGACTGCAACCTCAGATGGGACTCCAGCACAGAAACTGCTAATTCAGTAGGGGTTTGGGCAATCACATGGCTACCGCTGCGGGTGTTTTTGCATGCAGAGGGTGGGGACAGACGCAGAGAAGAGCCAAAAAACTCTAAAACGCTGTAAGACTACCCAACTCCCCTTTTTCGAGTGTTGTTTTGATAAAATGTCCTTGAATACAAGACTGTTTTTTGGTCATATCAGAGAGGTTTTGAAAAAAAAATCAGTTCATCTGATGTAAACTCTAAAAAAGCAAGTCTCTCATTTTTTCACTGAAACTTTAAGGAGCAAAAGTTTGAACCCTGATAAAAAATTAGTTTTTTTTCTGTTACAGTTTTTCCGTGAGTTTTGGGCCAAAATTTTGAAAGCAATTTGCACAAACCCGGTAAACACCCTGCTATCAAAAATAGTAAAAACCCAAAATTGGTCGAAATATGGGTTTCAGAAAACCCTAACGACTTCGACCGAAAAACTTTAGAAAAATTCAATCTAATTCCAATCAAATCGTAAGCCCAATAGGTATAAATGATTATAAATTCTGGCGACCTCAGGATTTTCCGAGAGGTTGAAGATATTGTGACTTAATTTATACAACGTACGTCTACCAACTCTACCCAAAAAAAAATTGAAAATTATAAACCTGCAGCAAACGTTTTTTTTTGGTTAAAAACCTTATAGTTTTTGTTGATAACTTCTTTTTCCGTTGAATACCTTAATGGATTTATTGAGATTGTGGATACTTACTTAGCCATTCCCGGTCTAAGTTTAAACCCCAAAACTGCTAACCCCATTAAAACCGTGCAACCTTACTATAGATCATTTTTTTAGTTCATAACTCAATTTTCGTGATTTGGCACGATGTTATAATTAAGTCAATTAGTATGAAAGGGAGTAATAACTCTTTGTCTAAATATCTTCTTGTAGTCAATTTGAAAGGCTACAGGGCTTAAACTACCGCGTAAAGTCAACGGATGGAAATCGAAGATATATTTTGATGCACAAAACAGTTCAGCTAGTCTTGCTATCAGCACAGTCAAACATCTGATATCGAAATATAAGATTAAGAAGGAGCAGTTGCGCAAACACTATTTGTTGTTTTACCAGCCCAATAAGATGGAAAGCAAATAATTTTTGAATCATTCTCACGTTTGACCACTACCTTAAAACTATCGTTGTCAAGACTAAGAGGTCAAAAAAATGAAGAACAACCAACACGCGATCGTCAACATAATTAATCTCACCACAACCTACAAGAACATCAAGTTGAAAATTTTAGAGTTTTAGCTGCGAAGCATAATCTTAATGAGGTCGTCTCAATTCTTGAATCTGTGTTGCATTGCTTACAATGCGACACAGTTGTTACAACACAGATGTGATTACAGGTTGATACATCCTTCTGTTGTTTTGAAAAGCATTTTCGAAAACTTCGACGTTATGAAAAATAAATGAGGGCAGGTACGGAAGCTTTTCGGGTCTTGAGGTAATTGAGTCATTGAGTTACTCGATGATCATAAATTTATTCATGGATTTGTTCATGGACTTTTTCAAAGAACAAAAACGAAGATAATATATAAAAACATGAGAAAATCTGTAGTGGTTTTTCTGAAAACTACAAGATCTTGTTCAAATTGCCAAAACAGCTGTAAAATAAGATAATCTCGTGAAAAAAACTAAAACAATGGTTTGACCTGGTATCGAAAACGCGTGTTGAGGTAATGCAGACGGGTAGGAAAAATATAAGATCTGAGGAAAAAGGCAACATCCGTTTCATCGCTTTTCGGGAAAGCGTTGACGGAAAGCTATCGGAACACCTCAAAGTTCTCATCTCTCTAGCGTATCAAGTAAAGTGGGAGTAAAGCAATTTGGAGTTGACGATAGCTAAATTGGGTTCAGAAAAAGTCGAGAAAAAAAATGAAAAACTCATGTGCTCACTGTAAATAAAAAGTTCGCAGCTATAAAATAGGTTAGATTGAAAAAAGTTTTGGTCAGCAAGGAACATAAGAATTTGGTTAAAGCTCAAATAGTTGAAGCCAAAACGGATAAAGACTTGAGTTGTATTGACATGTTCGCTCAGATAAGTAAAAAGCACAAAATTCGAGTTGAAAATATGCCAAACCTAAAACCAGTTTAACCCGTATCCAAACCGACTGCCTTCACTTCAAAACTGATTACAGTTCTTTATAATGCCCAACGAGTGTCGTTTCTTTGGGTTTTACGACGTTTTGTCGTCAACAGTGATGTACGGGACTCTTGTATTTTCAATTTTTCACTACTTACTCCGACACTGATACTCATTGCGATTTTCGATTGAATACAAATCAAACTGAGATACATCGTACTTTTTGAATCCGACCGGACCATACGTACATAGGCGCATGAGTACATAGGCCAGCTTCTCGCAGCGCGGTTGATTGGCAATCCGCTCTTTTGAGCGAAGGATAGCTGACATACCTAAAAACAGCGGTAATTGGGAAAGATAAGTTGCCAGCATCTGACTTCACATATTTCAGTCTGATGTACAATAAGCCATAGGAGTTTTTGAGCAAAAACCTGTCTCACGTCAAAACATTGTAAGCATCTAAAACAAAAAGCTAAAGCGTTTTGCACTAGTTAAAATGGTCATTTCAGAGAGAATTTTATTAACTTTGCTGTTGTGATAGCAAGTTTTCTCCTTGCATTTCATCGTTATCATACAAATACCATCTCAAAAAAGACCACCTTGAATCAAGTTTTACATAATTAAGTGGTTTGTATCCTGCCTGAAGGAATTCTGATTGTTGTATAAGGTCATGCTCACTGGTTTTGCTGGAATCCCTCAATTACGAGAAATCATTTTAAACTGAAGGCCAAAATCCATGAACTTAAGGAATTTCTCCTTTTTATATTAAGAACCGAGAGCCTTCGGCCAAACAGTGCCAAATATCCACCGCCGGTAGTGCGCTGACTCAAATCCAATGAGTGGTTGCAAGCTTTTCGAGAAAAGGAACCCGTCACAAAACCACAGTTTTCTGCTCAGAAAAACTCTGTTTTTCTAGTATATTAAAGTTCTCTTGCATAATTCAGATCTTACTTTTTCCTTTCAGGAAAAGAATAAATCTTCCAGCGGAAAAAAATTTATCACTGATATCACGTTTGTGGTGTTCCGCATTCGTAAGAAACTTTTAAGGTCTATTCAAAATTATCAAATTAATTTTCTCATCTAAAACTAAAACATGCAATTTGTGGTTCTCGAGCAATCGCTCCATGCCTGCAATCTGAATCTGTGCGAAAATTAATTTTAACCTTTAAAGGTTTCAATTACACTGATGTTTTTCAAACTCAGTTTGTTTACGCATTACTAACTGGTGCTATTGATGAATTACACTCAATGTTCCCGCTTACGGGAAAATTGAAATTAATGTTGAGTGAAATTTTGATTGTCCGGCCTATCCGAAAAGTTTATTCATACTTAGGAACAAACAATTTCAGTTCCAAATACTTATTTCGATATCGAAGTAGTATTGATCAAACTTTTATCATCACATACGCCCAGTTTTATTTTTTCATGGTTATGATAGATTCCACTGCTACGTTCTACTTGTGGGATGGGCTAATTGCTTTGAGTTTTGAGTGGACCACTTTTATCATCTTCAGGGTTAATATCAGCTTATTTTAGTTGTATGCCGTATAGAACCTTGACTGTGTTACTCAATAAGAAAACTATGAGTTAGGATGCTACGGCACAACAAAAATTAGCTAATGCTCGTTCTCCAGCCAATGAATCACCTCTTGAATCATTAATACAGCATGATGGCAAACAAGAATGCGTAGTAGTTTTATGGACCAAAATAGCAGTTCATTACCCTGCATAGCACAGTCAGTTTTAGACGCTTGAAAATTGACTGGAAGATAGTAGCAGTTTAAAAATGAGTTTCGGTGAAACAAAAAAGAGAGCCTCGGTATGTTTTACGAAACTTTAGCTTCGTAACGTCACTTCATCCGAGAAATGTATTTGTTCCCCCTCGCCCACATTCTATCTGCACACAATAAACCGAGTAAGTACTGAATTGCGGGTAAAAATTTCGCAGCAATTTACTCAAAAATACCTTTGATCGTTGAGCTTGACTCCTTGCGAAAGTAACACAGGTTTATACGTTTCCATCAACATCGGCTTACGTCTACGCAGAGCTTGAGGCTATGTTCCTCCATGCTGCTGTACCACTCCTAGTGGTCAATTTTTTTTTGCGTTACCAGGCTCTGCATGAAAGGTTATTTGATTCAATTGGCAATTCCGACGACGCAACAAGAATAAGCAAGCATCTGATAAACCTCTTCAAATTTAAGATTTCTCTCTCACCCCAATTTTAGTAATTATTGTTTTTGAAACCCTAAACATAAGCTCTTTATTTGATGCAAATGGAAAAATTTGAAACTTGCAAGTGGTTGGGATTATTGGAGTTTTCAAGGGATAGGATCGAAGTGGGACCATGGAAGTGGCTCTTCGATTATTAGTCGCTGAGTTAGCAGTGAGCTCTACGCGTCCGTTGGTCAACGAACTATTTTAGATTTGGTTTCTTAGGTCTTCTAAAATATCAGCATGTTAGCCGACTACACAGTCGGGGTACGCCTGCTTCTTAAAAATATCTTGCAAAAAACTCGGCAAAAGTGAATGATCCTCTACCAGAAGCGTTGCTGAAGTAATTTCATCAAGCAGCAACCCAAACTGTTTGTACAAAGAGAATTAGTTACTGCCCGTTGCAATCAATGTGGTTGCATTTTTTGGAACGATGGGTTTTGCGGAGTTGGTTTCCTTCCTGCTCGGTTTTTTGATTCTCGGAAGACTAATCTCGCTTTGTATTTGCTAGAACAAGGGGATCAAATATGAAGGCTGTAACCATTTGAAACCGGAAAGGCCGGCAGCCCTGATAACATCACGGTTAGAAAAAAAAACAGAGACCTCTTTTCAATAACCGGAATTTTTTTTTGTTGTTGCCTGATAGCACCATGGGTGCTGAAATGGCATCACACCGTAACCAAGTTACCATCTTTTGTGCAAATCGTGTGTTTGAAGTTTATGAAATCACTACTCTCGATCAATGATTCCATGTATACAGCGGAGACAACCCTCCGGAAAAGCAGTCCGGTGAGGAGTCCAAGCTTCTTGGAACCAGATATAAACTATATTTATTTTTTGGTTATAAGTTGGATAATTATCTCTTTAAAATATTAAATATTAACTAATCACGATCCATCTAACT